>NW_026285477.1:0-12145 GCF_023373465.1 Oncorhynchus keta | reverse complement strand
TTATACACTATATTAGGCCCAGCCTGACCTCTTATACACTATATTAGGCCCAGCCTGACCTCTTATACACTATATTAGGCCCAGCCTGACTTCTTATACACTATATTAGGCCCAGCCTGACCTCTTATACACTATATTAGGCCCAGCCTGACCTCTTATACACTATATTAAACATCTTATATATTAAACATTAATCTTCTGATGAAGATCATCAAATGTAAGTGAATATTTATAATGTTATTTCTGACTTGATATTTCTTTGGCTGGTTTGTTCTCTGAGAGCCGTACTCAGATTATTGCATGGTTTGCTTTTTCCATAAAGCTTTTTGAAATCTGACACAGCGGTTGCATTAAGGAGAAAGCATACCTCCATCCCTCCCCCTCTACCCCCTCTATCCCCTCTATCCTCTCCCTTAGAGTTGGGACAAGCAGAGGACTGGACAGAGCATACCTCCATCCCTCCCCTCTATCCTCTCTCCTAGTGTTGGGACAAGCCAGAAGACTGGACAGAGCATGCCTCCATCCTCCCTCTATCCTCTCTATCCTCTCTCCTAGTGTTGGGACAAGCAGAAGACTGGACCAGGCATGCCTCCATCCACTCCCCTCTATCCTCTCTACTAGTGTTGGGACAAGCAGAAGACTGGACAGAGCATACCTCCATCCCTCCCCCTCTCTCCTCTCTCCTAGTGTTAGGACAAGCAGAGGACTGGACAGAGCATACCTCCATCCCTCCCCTCTATTCTCTCTCCTAGTGTTGGGACAAGCAGAAGACTGGACCAAGGCATACCTCCACCCCCCTCCTATCCTCTCTATCAAGCAGAGGACTGGACAGAGCATCTCCATCCCTCCTCTATTCTCTCTCCTAGTGTTGGGACAAGCAGAGACTGGACAGAGCATACACTCCATCCCTCCCCTCTATCCTCTCTCTCCTAGTGTTGGGACAAGCAGAGGACTGGACAGAGCATACCTCCATCCCTCCCCCTCTCACTCTCTCTAGTGTTGGGACAAGCAGAGGACTGGACAGAGCATACCTCCATCCCTCCCCCTCTCTTCCCTCTCTCTAGTGTTGGGACAAGCAGAGAGGACGGAGAGATCAGATACCTGCAGCTGCCTCCATCCCTCTCTCTAAAGATATCATCCATCATCCCAGGGTGGTAGTGCTGAGTCAGAGAGGGTGGGACAAGGGCTCAGTGCCACTTTATAGGGAGTACAGGGTGGTAGTGCTGAGTCAGAGAGGTGGGACTAGGGCTCAGTACCACTTTATAGAGTACAGTGCTGAGGCAGAGGTGGGACTAGGGCTCCAGTACCACTTTATAAATTGCTGAGTGCAGAGAGGTGGGACAAGGCTCAGTACCACTTTATAGAGTACAGGGTGAGTAGTGCTGAGCCAGAGAGGTCAGGAGCTCAGTACCACTTTATAGAGTACAGGGTGAGTAGTGCTGAGTCAGAGGTGGGACTGGAGCTCAGTACCACTTTATAAGTACAGGAGTGAGTAGTGCTGAGTCAGAGAGGTGGGACTAGGGCTCCAGTACCACTTTATAAATTACAGGGTGAGTAGTGCTGAGTCAGAGAGAGGTGGGACTAGGGCTCAGTACCACTTTATAGAGTACAGGGTGAGTAGTGCTGAGCCAGAGAGGTGGGACTAGGGCTCAGTACCACTTTATAGAGTACAGGGTGAGTAGTGCTGAGCCAGAGAGGTGGGACTAGGGCTCAGTACCACTTTATAGAGTACAGGGTGAGTAGTGCTGAGTCAGAGGGGTGGGACTAGGGCTCAGTACCACTTTATAAATTACAGGAGTGAGTAGTGCTGAGTCAGAGGTGGGACTGGGGCTCAGTACCACTTTATAGAGTACAGGGTGAGTAGTGCTGAACCAGAGGTGGGACTAGAGGCTCAGTACCACTTTATAGAGTACAGGGTGAGTAGTGCTGAACCAAAGAGGTGGGACGCTAGGGCTTAGTACCACTTTATAGAAGTACAGGGTAGTATTGCTGAACCAGAGAGGTGGGACTAGGGCTCAGTACCACTTTATAGAGTACAGGTTGCCATTTGGGACTCAGCCAGGTAGAGATGAGGTCACGCTGCCGGAGGAGAAATTGACTACCGTCACCCCTCCCAGTAGGGAAGCTGACAGGCTTAAATAATGAACTCCTGATTATGGGAGTGCTGAGGTGACTAAAGGCATGTCCAGAATCTGATTATACCTTCCCTAACATTACCACCAACCATTACCTCACCATGCCACCAACCACCACCAAACATTATCACCAACCATTACCCCACCATTACCACCAACCATTACCACCTAACATTATCACCAACCATTACCTCCTTATTCCTCCAACAATTACCTCCAACCATTACCACCAACCATTACCTACAACCATTACCTCACCATTACCTCAACAATTACCTCCAACCATACCTCCAACCATTACCTCACCATTACCACCAACCATTACCTCAACCATTACCTCCAGCCACTACCTCCAGCCACTACCTCAACCACTACCTCAACCATTACCTCCAGCCACTACCTCCAACCACTACCTCCAACCACTATCTCCAACCACTACCTCCAACCATTACCTCCAACCACTACCTCCAACCACTACCTCAACCACTACCTCCAACCATTACCTCCAACCACTACCTCCAACCACTACCTCCAACCACTATCTCCAACCACTACCTCCAACCATTACCTCCAACCACTACCTCCAACCACTACCTCCAACCATTACCTCCAACCACTACCTCCAACCATTACCTCCAACCACTACCTTCAACCATTACCTCCAACCACTACCTCCAACCATTACCACCAACCACTACCTCCAACCATTACCTCCAACCATTACCTCCAACCACTACCTCCAACCACTACCTCCAACCACTACCTCCAACCACTACCTCCAACCATTACCTCCAACCATTACCTCCAACCACTACCTCCAACCACTACCTCCAACCACTACCTCCAACCACTACCTCCAACCACTACCTCCAACCACTACCTCCAACCACTACCTCCAACCACTACCTCCAACCACTACCTCCAACCATTACCTCTAACCATTACCTCTAACCCTTACCTCTAACCTTTACCTCTAACCATTGTCAAACGCTCCTAAAACACTTCAGCAAGCAGGCCTTTCTAATCGACCTGGCCCGGGTATCCTGGAAGGCCTTTCTAATCGACCTGGCCCGGGTATCCTGGAAGGCCTTTCTACTCGACCTGGCCCGGGTATCCTGGAAGGGAATTGACCTCATCCCGTCAGTAGAGGATGCCTGGTCATTCTTTAAAAGTGCCTTCCTCACCTTCATAGATAAGCATGCCCATTTCAAAAAATGTAGAACCAGGAACAGATAGAGCCAATGGTTCACTCCAGACCTGACTGCCCTTGACCAGCATGAAAACATCCTGTGGCGTTCTGCATTAGCACCGAACAGCCTCCGTGATATGCAACTTTTCAGGGAAGTTAGGAACCAATATACACAGGCAGTTAGGAAAGCCAAGGCTAGCTTTTTCAAGCAGATATTTGTATCCTGTAGCACAAACTCAAAAAGTTCTGAGACACTGTAAAGTCCATGGAGAATAAGAGCACCTCCTCCCAGCTGCCCACTGCTCTGAGGCTAGGCAACACTGTCACCACAGATAAATAAACGATAATTGAGAATTTCAATAAGCATTTTTCTACGGCTGGCCATGCTTTCCACCTGGCTACCCCTACCCCGGTCAACGGCCCTGCACTCCCCGCAACTCCTTCACCCAAATCCAGACAGCTGATGTTCTGAAAGGGCTGCAAAATCTGGACCCCTACAAATCAGCCGGGCTAGACAATCTGGACCCTCTCTTTCTAAAATTATCTGTCGAAATAGTTGCAACCCCTATCACTAGCCTATTCAACCTCTCTTTCAGTGTCGTCTGAGATTCCCAAAGATTGGAAAGCAGCTGCGGTCATCCCCCTCTTCAAAGGGGGACACTCTCGACCCAAACTGCTACAGACCTATTCTATACTACCCTGCCTTTCTAAGGTCTCCGAAAGCCAAGTCAACAAACAGATTACCGACCATTTCAAATCCCATCGTACCTTCTCCATTATGCAATCTGGTTTCAGAGCTGGTCATGGGTGCACCTCAGCCACACGCTCAAGGTCCTAAATGATATCATCACTGGCATGGATAAGAGACATTACTGTTCAGCCATATTCATCAACCTGGAATAAACAGAGAGTCACTTAAAAGCTTCTTTAAACGATCCGCTGTGTTTCCTGTCCTTGTTTCTGAGATGCAATCACCTCCCATATCCTGGTTATGACTTATTAACAGGTGTGATTCAGTTAGAGGCCTGTCTCTTTCTGATGACAACACAATATTCACTTCCCATATCCTGGTTATGACTTGTTAACAGGTGTGATTCAGTTAGAGGCCTGTCTCTTTCTGATGACAACACAATAATCACTTCCCATATCCTGGTTATGACTTAATAACAGGTGTGATTCAGTTAGAGGCCTGTCTCTTTCTGATGACAACACAATAATCACTTCTCATATCCTGGTTATGACTTAATAACAGAGTGTGATTCAGTTGAGGCCTGTCTCTTTCTGTGACAACACAATATTTCACTTCCCATATCCTGGTTATGACTTATTAACAGGTGTGATTCAGTTAGAGGCCTGTCTCTTTCTGATGACAACACAATAATCACTTCCCTTATCCTGGTTATAGAGAGAGACAAAGCAACCAAAATAAGCACCGGGGGAAAACGTGGTTATATTTATGGAGAAATGTTTAACCAGAGAGCTGAGCCTTTGATTTCATCAAGGGTGAGAAGTATGTTACCAAGCTGTAGGAACTGCCTGACAATGCTTGTTTGTGCTGCTGACCCTCAGGGAGGGAGGGAGAGAGGGAGGGAGGGGAGGGAGGGGAGGGAGGGAGGGAGGGAGGGAGGGAGGGAGGGAGGGAGGGAGGGAGGGAGGAGGGAGGGAGGGAGGGAGGGAGAAGAAAGGGAGAGAGAGAAAAGAGATTATTTATCTGTTTCACTTGCTTTGGCAATGTAAACATATGTTTCCCCATGCCAATAAAGCCATTAGAACTGAGAGAATTGAAACAGAGAGAGAGAGAGAAAGAGAGAGAAACACAGAGAGAGAGATAGACAGAGAAAGAGAGAGATCGAGACACACAACCTGCAGGATGATTAAGAGTCTGTCTGCAGAAATAGAATAACTCCCAAATCAATCCTCCTCCCAGCCCCGTCATCCTCCCAGCCCCGTCCTCCCCCAGCCCCGTCCTCCCCCCCAGCCCCGTCCTTCTCCCAGCCCCGTCCTCCTCCGAGCCCCGTCCTCCTCCCAGCCCTGTCCTCCTCCCAGCCCCGTCCTCCTCCCAGCCCCGTCCTCCTCCCAGCCCCAGCCCCTGTCCTTCTCCCAGCGCCGTCCTCCTCCCAGCGCCCGTCCTCCTCCCAGCCCCATCCTCCTCCCCAGCCCCGTCCTCCTCCCAGCCCCCGTCCTCCTCCCAGCCCCGTCCTCCTCCTAGCCCCAGCCCTGTCCTCCTAGCCCCAGCCCTGTCCTCCTAGCCCCAGCCCCTGTCCTCCTAGCCCCAGCCCCGTCCTCCTCCCAGCCCCGTCCTCCTCCCAGCCCCGTCCTCCTCCTAGCCCCAGCCCTGTCCTCCTAGCCCCAGCCCTGTCCTCCTAGCCCCAGCCCTGTCCTCCTAGCCCCAGCCCTGTCCTCCTCCCAGCCCCGTCCTCCTCCCAGCCCCATCCTCCTCCCAGCTCCCAGCCCTGTCCTCCTAGCCCCAGCCCTGTCCTCCTCCCAGCCCCATCCTCCTCCCAGCCCCATCCTCCTCCCAGCCCCAGCCCTGTCCTCCTAGCCCCAGCCTTGTCCTCCTAGCCCCAGCCCCGTCCTCCTCCCAGCCCCATCCTCCTCCCAGCCCCATCCTCCTCCCAGCCCCATCCTCCTCCCAGCCCCATCCTTCTCCCAGCCCCGTCCTCCTCCCCAGCCCCGTCCTCCTCCCAGCCCCGTCCTCCTCCCAGCCCCAGCCCTGTCCTCCTCCCAGCCCCATCCTCCTCCCAGCCCCATCCTCCTCCCAGCCCCGTCCTCCCTGGCCCCAGCCCTGTCCTCCCAGCCCCAGCCCTGTCCTCCTAGCCCCAGCCCTGTCCTCCTAGCCCCAGCCCTGTCCTCCTCCCAGCCCCGTCCTCCTCCCAGCCCCATCCTCCTCCCAGCCCCAGCCCTGTCCTCCTAGCCCCAGCCCTGTCCTCCTCCCAGCCCCATCCTCCTCCCAGCCCCATCCTCCTCCCAGCCCCAGCCCTGTCCTCCTAGCCCCAGCCTTGTCCTCCTAGCCCCAGCCCCGTCCTCCTCCCAGCCCCGTCCTCCTCCCAGCCCCGTCCTCCTCCCAGCCCCAGCCCTGTCCTCCTAGCCCCAGCCCTGTCCTCCTAGCCCCAGCCCTGTCCTCCTAGCCCCAGCCCTGTCCTCCTCCCAGCCCCGTCCTCCTCCCAGCCCCATCCTCCTCCCAGCCCCAGCCCTGTCCTCCTAGCCCCAGCCCTGTCCTCCTCCCAGCCCCATCCTCCTCCCAGCCCCATCCTCCTCCCAGCCCCAGCCCTGTCCTCCTAGCCCCAGCCTTGTCCTCCTAGCCCCAGCCCCGTCCTCCTCCCAGCCCCATCCTCCTCCCAGCCCCATCCTTCTCCCAGCCCCGTCCTCCTCCCAGCCCCGTCCTCCTCCCCAGCCCCGTCCTCCTCCCAGCCCCAGCCCTGTCCTCCCTCCCAGCCCCATCCTCCTCCCAGCCCCATCCTCCTCCCAGCCCCGTCCTCCTAGCCCCAGCCCTGTCCTCCCAGCCCCAGCCCTGTCCTCCTAGCCCCAGCCCTGTCCTCCTAGCCCCAGCCCTGTCCTCCTCCCAGCCCCGTCCTCCTCCCAGCCCCATCCTCCTCCCAGCCCCAGCCCTGTCCTCCTAGCCCCAGCCCTGTCCTCCTCCCAGCCCCATCCTCCTCCCAGCCCCATCCTCCTCCCAGCCCCAGCCCTGTCCTCCTAGCCCCAGCCTTGTCCTCCTAGCCCCAGCCCCGTCCTCCTCCCAGCCCCATCCTCCTCCCAGCCCCATCCTTCTCCCAGCCCCATCCTCCTCCCAGCCCCGTCCTCCTCCCAGCCCCGTCCTCCTCCCAGCCCCAGCTCTGTCCTCCTCCCAGCCCTATCCTCCTCCTAGCCCCATCCTCCCAGCCCTATCCTCCTCCCAGCTCCCATCCCTCCTTCCTAGCCCCAGCCCTGTCTCCTCCCAGCCCCAGCTCCTGTCCCTCCTCTAGCCCCCAGCCCTGTCCCTCCCAGCCCCATCCTCCTCCCAGCCCCTCCTTCCTCCTAGCCCCCATCCTCCTTCTAGCCCCCAGCCCTGTCCTCCAGCCCCCAGCTCTGTTCCTAGCCCCAGCCCTGTCCTCCCTCCTCTAGCCGTCCTCCCTCCCAGCCCCGTCCCTCCTCCCAGCCCTATCCTCCTCCCAGCTCCCGTCTCCTCCCAGCCCCATCCTCCTCCCAGCCCTATCCTCTCTGTGCCTGCTGGGGACTGCATGATATCCTCGGCAGTTCTATGTAGCCAGGGGTGGGTAATGGGTCAATATGTTAGATAAATAGCATGTAGTGCTGTAAACCACTGACTGCAGCCAGGCTATCGGGCCCACTGACCTCTAGCCAGGCTATCGGGGTCCACTGAGCGCAGCCAGGCTATCGGGCTCACTGACTGCAGCTAGGCTATCGGGCTCACTGACCGCAGCCAGGCTATCGGGCCCACTCGAGCGCAGCCAGGCTATCGGGCCCACTCGAGCGCAGCCAGGCGCTATCGGGCCTTACTGACTGCAGCTAGGCCATCGGGCCCACTGAGCGCAGCCAGGCTATCGGGCCCACTGAGCGCAGCCAGGCTATCGGGCCCACTGAGCGCAGCCAGCTATCGGGCCCACTGAGCAGCCAGGCCATCGGGCTCACGCAGCCAGGCTATCGGGCCCACTGGACTGCAGCCAGGCTATCGAGTCTACTGAGCGCAGCGCCAGGCTGGTCACCCACTGAGCGCAGCCAGCTGGTCGGGCCCACTCGACCGCAGCGCCAGGCTATCGGGCCCACTCACCGCAGCCAGGCTATCGGGGCCCACTACCGCAGCCAGGCTATCGGGGCTCACTGAGCGCAGCCAGGCTATCGGGGCCCACTGAGCGCAGCCAGGCTATCGGGGCCCACTGACCGCAGCCAGGCTATCGGGGCCCACTGACCGCAGCCAGGCTATCGGGGCCCACTGACTGCAGCCAGGCTATCGGGGCCCACTGACCGCAGCCAGGCTATCGGGGCCCACTGACCGCAGCCAGGCTATCGGGGCATGTAGTGCTGTAAACCACTGACCGCAGCCAGGCTATCGGGGCATGTAGTGCTGTAAACCACTGACCGCAGCCAGGCTATCGGGGCATGTAGTGCTGTAAACCACTGACCGCAGCCAGGCTATCGGGGCCCACTGCAGCCAGGCTATCGGGGCCCACTGACTGCAGCCAGGCTATCGGGGCCCACTGAGCGCAGCCAGGCTATCGGGGCCCACTGACTGCAGCCAGGCTATCGGGGCCCACTGACTGCAGCCAGGCTATCGGGGCCCACTGAGGGCAGCCAGGCTATCGGGGCCCACTGACTGCAGCCAGGCTATCGGGGCCCACTGAGCGCAGCCAGGCTATCGGGGCCCACTGAGCGCAGCCAGGCTATCGGGGCCCACTGAGCGCAGCCAGGCTATCGGGGCCCACTGACCGCAGCCAGGCTATCGGGGCCCACTGACTGCAGCCAGGCTATCGGGGCCCACTGACCGCAGCCAGGCTATCGGGGCCCACTGACTGCAGCCAGGCTATCGGGGCCCACTGACCGCAGCCAGGCTATCGGGGCCCACTGAGCGCAGCCAGGCTATCGGGGCCCACTGACTGCAGCCAGGCTATCGGGGCCCACTGAGCGCAGCCAGGCTATCGGGGCCCACTGAGCGCAGCCAGGCTATCGGGGCCCACTGAGCGCAGCCAGGCTATCGGGGCCCACTGAGCGCAGCCAGGCTATCGGGGCCCACTGACCGCAGCCAGGCTATCGGGGCCCACTGACTGCAGCCAGGCTATCGGGGCCCACTGAGCGCAGCCAGGCTATCGGGGCCCACTGAGCGCAGCCAGGCTATCGTGGCCCACTGACCGCAGCCAGGCTATCGGGGCCCACTGACCGCAGCCAGGCTATCGGGGCATGTAGTGCTGTAAACCACTGACCGCAGCCAGGCTATCGGGGCATGTAGTGCTGTAAACCACTGACCGCAGCCAGGCTATCGGGGCATGTAGTGCTGTAAACCACTGACCGCAGCCAGGCTATCGGGGCATGTAGTGCTGTAAACCACTGACCGCAGCCAGGCTATCGGGGCCCACTGAGCGCAGCCAGGCTATCGGGGCCCACTGACTGCAGCCAGGCTATCGGGGCCCACTGACTGCAGCCAGGCTATCGGGGCCCACTGAGCGCAGCCAGGCTATCGGGGCCCACTGACTGCAGCCAGGCTATCGGGGCCCACTGACTGCAGCCAGGCTATCGGGGCCCACTGAGCTGCAGCCAGGCTATCGGGGCCCACTGACTGCAGCCAGGCTATCGGGCCCACTGCAGCCAGGCTATCGGGGCCCACTGCAGCCAGGCTATCGGGGCCCACTGACCGCAGCCAGGCTATCGGGGCCCACTGACCGCAGCCAGGCTATCGGGGCCCACTGACTGCAGCCAGGCTATCGGGGCATGTAGTGCTGTAAACCACTGACTGCAGCCAGGCTATCGGGGCCCACTGACTGCAGCCAGGCTATCGGGGCCCACTGAGCGCAGCCAGGCTATCGGGGCCCACTGACTGCAGCCAGGCTATCGGGGCCCACTGACTGCAGCCAGGCTATCGGGGCCCACTGACTGCAGCCAGGCTATCGGGGCCCACTGACTGCAGCCAGGCTATCGGGGCCCACTGACTGCAGCCAGGCTATCGGGGCCCACTGACTGCAGCCAGGCTATCGGGGCCCACTGACTGCAGCCAGG
Source organism: Oncorhynchus keta (assembly GCF_023373465.1). Classification (NCBI taxonomy): domain Eukaryota; kingdom Metazoa; phylum Chordata; class Actinopteri; order Salmoniformes; family Salmonidae; genus Oncorhynchus; species Oncorhynchus keta. The sequence continues at coordinate 2,116 of NW_026285477.1, read as the reverse complement.
CTATCGGGGCCCACTGACTGCAGCCAGGCTATCGGGGCCCACTGACTGCAGCCAGGCTATCGGGGCCCACTGACTGCAGCCAGGCTATCGGGGCCCACTGACTGCAGCCAGGCTATCGGGGCCCACTGACTGCAGCCAGGCTATCGGGGCCCACTGACTGCAGCCAGGCTATCGGGGCCCACTGACTGCAGCCAGGCTATCGGGGCCCACTGCAGCCAGGCTATCGGGGCCCACTGACTGCAGCCAGGCTATCGGGGCCCACTGACTGCAGCCAGGCTATCGGGGCCCACTGACCGCAGCCAGGCTATCGGGCCCACTGACTGCAGCCAGGCTATCGTGGCCCACTGAGCGCAGCCAGGCTATCGTGGCCCACTGACCGCAGCCAGGCTATCGGGGCCCACTGACCGCAGCCAGGCTATCGGGGCATGTAGTGCTGTAAACCACTGACCGCAGCCAGGCTATCGGGGCATGTAGTGCTGTAAACCACTGACCGCAGCCAGGCTATCGGGGCATGTAGTGCTGTAAACCACTGACCGCAGCCAGGCTATCGGAGCCCAAATCAAATCAAATCAAATTTATTTATATAGCCCTTCGTACATCAGCTGATATCTCAAAGTGCTGTACAGAAACCCAGCCTAAAACCCCAAACAGCAAACAATGCAGGTGTAAAAGCACGGTGGCTAGGAAAAACTCCCTAGAAAGGCCAAAACCTAGGAAGAAACCTAGAGAGGAACCGGGCTATGTGGGGTGGCCAGTCCTCTTCTGGCTGTGCCGGGTAGAGATTATAACAGAACATGACCAAGATGTTCAAATGTTCATAAATGACCAGCATGGTCGAATAATAATAAGGCAGAACAGTTGAAACTGGAGCAGCAGCACAGTCAGGTGGACTGGGGACAGCAAGGAGCCTTCATGTCAGGTAGTCCTGGGGCACGGTCCTAGGGCTCAGGTCAGTTGAAACTGGAGCAGGAGCATGGCCAGGTGGACTGGGGACAGCAAGGAGTCCTCATGTCAGGTAGTCCTGGGACATGGTCCTAGGGCTCAGGTCCTCCGAGAGAAGAAAGAAAGAGAGAAGGAGAGAATTAGAGAACGCACACTTAGATTCACACAGGACACCGAATAGGACAGGAGAAGTACTCCAGATATAACAAACTGACCCTAGCCCCCGACACATAAACTACTGCAGCATAAATACTGGAGGCTGAGACAGGAGGGGTCAGGAGACACTGTGGCCCCATCCGAGGACACCCGGACAGGGCCAAACAGGAAGGATATAACCCCACCCACTTTGCCAAAGCACATCCCCCACACCACTAGAGGGTGGGCCCACTGAGCGCAGCCAGGCTATCGGGGCCCACTGACTGCAGCCAGGCTATCGGGGCCCACTGAGCGCAGCCAGGCTATCGGGGCCCACTGACTGCAGCCAGGCTATCGGGGCCCACTGACCGCAGCCAGGCTATCGGGCCCACTGACCGCAGCCAGGCTAGTCAGGGCCCACTGACCGCAGCCAGGCTGTCAGGGGCCCACTGACCGCAGCCAGGCTATCGGGGCCCACTGACTGCAGCCAGGCTATCGGGGCCCACTGAGCGCAGCCAGGCTATCGGGGCCCACTGAGCGCAGCCAGGCTATCAGGGCCCGCTGACCGCAGCCAGGCTATCGAGGCCCGCTGACCGCAGCCAGGCTATCGGGGCCCACTGACTGCAGCCAGGCTATCGGGGCCCACTGAGCGCAGCCAGGCTATCGGGGCCACTGACTGCAGCCAGGCTATCGGGGCCCACTGACTGCAGCCAGGCTATCGGGGCCCACTGACTGCAGCCAGGCTATCGGGGCCCACTGACTGCAGCCAGGCTATCCGGGGCCCACTGACTGCAGCCAGGCTATCGGGGCCCACTGACCGCAGCCAGGCTATCGGGGCCCACTGACTGCAGCCAGGCTATCGGGGCCCACTGACCGCAGCCAGGCTATCGGGGCCCACTGACTGCAGCCAGGCTATCGGGGCCCACTGACGCAGCCAGGCTATCGGGGCCCACTGACCGCAGCCAGGCTATCGGGGCCCACTGACTGCAGCCAGGCTATCGGGGCCCACTGACCGCAGCCAGGCTATCAGGGCCCACTC
>NW_026285476.1:0-3596 GCF_023373465.1 Oncorhynchus keta | reverse complement strand
TCAGCTCAGCAGTTGAACTTGTAATCACTTGAATATGGATGGAGGCGTCAGCTCAGCAGTTGAAATGGTAATCACTTGAATATGGATGGAGGTGTCAGTTCAGCAGTTGAACTTGTAATCACTTGAATATGGATGGAGGCGTCAGCTCAGCAGTTGAAATGGTAATCACTTGAATATGGGTGGTGTCAGTTCAGCAGTTGAACTTGTAATCACTTGAATATGGATGGAGGTGTCAGCTCAGCAGTTGAACTTGTAATCACTTGAATATGGATGGAGGTGTCAGTTCAGCAGTTGAACTTGTAATCACTTGAATATGGATGGAGGTGTTAGCTCAGCAGTTGAACTTGTAATCACTTGAATATGGATGGAGGTGTCAGTTCAGCAGTTGAACTTGTAATCACTTGAATATGGATGGAAGTGTCAGTTCAGCAGTTGAACTTGTAATCACTTGAATATGGATGGAGGTGTTAGCTCAGCAGTTGAACTTGTAATCACTTGAATATGGATGGAGGTGTCAGTTCAGCAGTTGAACTTGTAATCACTTGAATATGGATGGAGGTGTCAGTTCAGCAGTTGAACTTGTAATCACTTGAATATGGATGGAAGTGTCAGTTCAGCAGTTGAACTTGTAATCACTTGAATATGGATGGAGGCATCAGCTCAGCAGTTGAACTTGTAATCACTTGAATATGGATGGAGGTGTCAGTTCAGCAGTTGAACTTGTAATCACTTGAATATGGATGGAAGTGTCAGTTCAGCAGTTGAACTTGTAATCACTTGAATATGGATGGAGGCATCAGCTCAGCAGTTGAACTTGTAATCACTTGAATATGGATGGGGGTGTTAGCTCAGCAGTTGAACTTGTAATCACTTGAATATGGATGGAGGTGTCAGTTCAGCAGTTGAACTTGTAATCACTTGAATATGGATGGAGGTGTCAGTTCAGCAGTTGAACTTGTAATCACTTGAATATGGATGGAGGTGTCAGTTCAGCAGTTGAACTTGTAATCACTTGAATATGGATGGAGGCATCAGTTCAGCAGTTGAACTTGTAATCACTTGAATATGGATGGGGGTGTTAGCTCAGCAGTTGAACTTGTAATCACTTGAATATGGATGGAGGTGTCAGTTCAGCAGTTGAACTTGTAATCACTTGAATATGGATGGAGGCATCAGCTCAGCAGTTGAACTTGTAATCACTTGAATATGGATGGAAGTGTCAGCTCAGCAGTTGAACTTGTAATCACTTGAATATGGGTGGAGGTGTCAGTTCAGCAGTTGAAATTGTAATCACTTGAATATGGATGGAGGTGTCAGTTCAGCAGTTGAAATTGTAATCACTTGAATATGGATGGAGGTGTCAGTTCAGCAGTTGAAATTGTAATCACTTGAATATGGATGGAGGTGTCAGTTCAGCAGTTGAAATTGTAATCACTTGAATATGGATGGAGGCATCAGCTCAGCAGTTGAACTTGTAATCACTTGAATATGGATGGAAGTGTCAGCTCAGCAGTTGAACTTGTAATCACTTGAATATGGGTGGAGGTGTCAGTTCAGCAGTTGAAATTGTAATCACTTGAATATGGATGGAGGTGTCAGTTCAGCAGTTGAAATTGTAATCACTTGAATATGGATGGAGGTGTCAGTTCAGCAGTTGAAATTGTAATCACTTGAATATGGATGGAGGTGTCAGTTCAGCAGTTGAAATTGTAATCACTTGAATATGGATGGAGGTGTCAGTTCAGCAGTTGAAATTGTAATCACTTGAATATGGATGGAAGTGTCAGCTCAGCAGTTGAACTTGTAATCACTTGAATATGGGTGGAGGTGTCAGTTCAGCAGTTGAAATTGTAATCACTTGAATATGGATGGAGGTGTCAGTTCAGCAGTTGAACTTGTAATCACTTGAATATGGATGGAAGTGTCAGCTCAGCAGTTGAACTTGTAATCACATGAATATGGATGGAGGTGTCAGCTCAGCAGTTGAACTTGTAATCACTTGAATATGGATGGAGGTGTCAGCTCAGCAGTTGAACTTGTAATCACTTGAATATGGATGGAGGTGTCAGCTCAGCAGTTGAACTTGTAATCACTTGAATATGGATGGAGGTGTCAGCTCAGCAGTTGAACTTGTAATCACTTGAATATGGATGGAGGTGTCAGCTCAGCAGTTGAACTTGTAATCACTTGAATATGGATGGAGGTGTCAGTTCAGCAGTTGAACTTGTAATCACTTGAATATGGATGGAGGTGTCAGCTCAGCAGTTGAACTTGTAATCACTTGAATATGGATGGAGGTGTCAGCTCAGCAGTTGAACTTGTAATCACTTGAATATGGATGGAGGTGTTAGCTCAGCAGTTGAACTTGTAATCACTTGAATATGGATGGAGGTGTCAGTTCAGCAGTTGAACTTGTAATCACTTGAATATGGATGGAGGTGTCAGCTCAGCAGTTGAACTTGTAATCACTTGAATATGGATGGAGGTGTCAGTTCAGCAGTTGAACTTGTAATCACTTGAATATGGATGGAGGTGTCAGCTCAGCAGTTGAACTTGTAATCACTTGAATATGGATGGAGGTGTCAGCTCAGCAGTTGAACTTGTAATCACTTGAATATGGATGGAGGTGTCAGTTCAGCAGTTGAAATTGTAATCACTTGAATATGGATGGAGGTGTCAGTTCAGCAGTTGAAATTGTAATCACTTGAATATGGGTGGAGGTGTCAGTTCAGCAGTCAAACTTGTAATCACTTGAATATGGATGGAGGTGTCAGTTCAGCAGTTGAACTTGTAATCATTTGAATATGGATGGAGGCATCAGCTCAGCAGTTGAACTTGTAATCACTTGAATATGGATGGAAGTGTCAGCTCAGCAGTTGAACTTGTAATCACTTGAATATGGGTGGAGGTGTCAGTTCAGCAGTTGAAATTGTAATCACTTGAATATGGATGGAGGTGTCAGTTCAGCAGTTGAAATTGTAATCACTTGAATATGGATGGAGGTGTCAGTTCAGCAGTTGAAATTGTAATCACTTGAATATGGATGGAGGTGTCAGTTCAGCAGTTGAACTTGTAATCACTTGAATATGGATGGAGGTGTTAGCTCAGCAGTTGAACTTGTAATCACTTGAATATGGATGGAGGTGTCAGCTCAGCAGTTGAACTTGTAATCACTTGAATATGGGTGGAGGTGTCAGTTCAGCAGTTGAAATTGTAATCACTTGAATATGGATGGAGGTGTCAGCTCAGCAGTTGAACTTGTAATCACTTGAATATGGATGGAGGTGTCAGTTCAGCAGTTGAACTTGTAATCACTTGAATATGGATGGAAGTGTCAGCTCAGCAGTTGAACTTGTAATCACTTGAATATGGATGGAGGTGTCAGCTCAGCAGTTGAACTTGTAATCACTTGAATATGGATGGAGGTGTTAGCTCAGCAGTTGAACTTGTAATCACTTGAATATGGATGGAGGTGTCAGCTCAGCAGTTGAACTTGTAATCACATGAATATGGATGGAGGTGTTAGCTCAGCAGTTGAACTTGTAATCACTTGAATATGGATGGAGGTGTCAGCTCAGCAGTTGAACTTGTAATCA
>NW_026285475.1:0-6606 GCF_023373465.1 Oncorhynchus keta | reverse complement strand
AGGTATTTAGATACATTTACATTACATTTAAGTCATTTAGCAGACGCTCTTATCCAGAGCGACTTACAAATTGGTGCATTCACCTTATGACATCCAGTAGAACAGTCACTTTACAATAGTGCATCTAAATCTTAAAGGGGGGTGAGAAGGATTACTTATCCTATCCTAGGTATTCCTTAAAGAGGTGGGGTTTCAGGTGTCTCCGGAAGGTGGTGATTGACTCCGCTGTCCTGGCGTCGTGAGGGAGTTTGTTCCACCATTGGGGGCCAGAGCAGCGAACAGTTTTGACTGGGCTGAGCGGGAACTGTACTTCCTCAGTGGTAGGGAGGCGAGCAGGCCAGAGGTGGATGAACGCAGTGCCCTTGTTTGGGTGTAGGGCCTGATCAGAGCCTGGAGGTACTGAGGTGCCGTTCCCTCACAGCTCCGTAGGCAAGCACCATGGTCTTGTAGCGGATGCGAGCTTCAACTGGAAGCCAGTGGAGAGAGCGGAGGAGCGGGGTGACGTGAGAGAACTTGGGAAGGTTGAACACCAGACGGGCTGCGGCGTTCTGGATGAGTTGTAGGGGTTTAATGGCACAGGCAGGGAGCCCAGCCAACAGCGAGTTGCAGTAATCCAGACGGGAGATGACAAGTGCCTGGATTTCAGGACCTGCGCGCTTCCTGTGTGAGGCAGGATCGAACTCTGCGGATGTTGTAGAGCATGAACCTACAGGAACGGGCCACCGCCTTGATGTTAGCTGAGAACGACAGGGTGTTGTCCAGGATCACGCCAAGGTTCTTAGCGCTCTGGGAGGAGGACACAATGGAGTTGTCAACCGTGATGGCGAGATCATGGAACGGGCAGTCCTTCCCCGGGAGGAAGAGCAGCTCCGTCTTGCCGAGGTTCAGCTTGAGGTGGTGATCCGTCATCCACACTGATATGTCTGCCAGACATGCAGAGATGCGATTCGCGACCTGGTCATCAGAAGGGGAAAAAGGAGAAGATTAATTGTGTGTATCTGCATAGCAAATGATAGGAGAGACCATGTGAGGTTATGACAGAGCCAAGTGACTTGGTGTATAGCGAGAATAGGAGAGGGCCTAGAACAGAGCGCTGGGGGGGACACGCAGTGGTGAGAGCGCGTGGTGAGGGAGACAGATTCTCGCCACGCCACCTGGTAGGAGCGACCTGTCAGGTAGGACGCAATCCAAGCGTGGGCCGCGCCGGAGATGCCCAACTCGGAGAGGGTGGAGAGGGGAGGATCTGATGGTTCACAGTATCGAAGGCAGCCGATAGGTCTAGAAGGATGAGAGCAGAGGAGAGAGAGTTAGCTTTAGCGGTGCGGAGCGCCTCCGTGATACAGAGAAGAGCAGTCTCAGTTGAATGACTAGTCTTGAAACCTGACTGATTTGGATCGAGAAGGTCATTCAGAGAGAGATAGCGGGAGAGCTGGCAAGGACGGCACGTTCAAGAGTTTTGGAGAGAAAAGAAAGTTGTAGTTGTCTGTAGTTGTTGACATCGGAGGGATCGAGTGTAGGTTTTTTCAGAAGGGGTGCAACTCTCGCTCTCTTGAAGACGGAAGGGACGAGCTAGCGGTCAGGGGATGAGTTGATGAGCGAGGTGAGGTAAGGGGAGAAGGTCTCCGGAAATGGTCTGGAGAAGAGAGGAGGGGATAGGGTCAAGCGGGCAGGTTGTTGGGCGGCCGGTCATTACAAGACGCGTGATTTCATCTGGAGAGAGAGGGAGAAAGAGGTCAGAGCACAGGGTAGGCAGTGTGAGCAGAACCAGCGGTGCCGTTTGACTTAGCAAACGAGGATCGGATGTCGTCGACCTTCTTTTTCAAAGTGGTTGACGAAGTCATCTGCAGAGAGGGAGGAGGGGGGAGGAGGATTCAGGAGGGAGGAGAAGGTGGCAAAGAGCTTCCTAGGGTTAGAGGCAGATGCTTGGAATTTAGAGTGGTAGAAAAATGGCTTTAGCAGCAGAGACAGAGGATGAAAATGTAGAGAGGAGGGAGTGAAAGGATGCCAGGTCCGCAGGGAGGCGAGTTTTCCTCCATTTCCGCTCGGCTGCCCGGAGCCCTGTTCTGTGAGCCGCAATGAGTCGTCCGAGCCACGGGGCGGGAGGGGAGGACCAGCCGGCCTGGAGGATAGGGGACATAGAGAGTCAAAGGATGCAGAAAGGGAGGAGAGGAGGGTTGAGGGGAGGCAGAATCAGGAGATAGGTTGAGAAGGTTTGAGCAGAGGGAAGAGATGATAGGATGGAAGAGGAGAGAGAAAGGAGAGAGAGCGAAGGTTGGGACGGCGCATACCATCCGAGTAGGGACAGTGTGGGAGGTGTTAGATGAGAGCGAGAGGGAAAAAGGATACAAGGTAGTGGTCGGAGACTTGGAGGGGAGTTGCAATGAGGTTAGTGGAAGAATAGCATCTAGTAAAGATGAGGTCGAGCGTATTGCCTGCTTTGTGAGTAGGGGGAAGGGTGAGAGGGTGAGGTCAAAAGAGAAGAGGAGGAAAGAAGGAGGCAGGGAGGAATGAGTCAAAGGTAGACGTGGGGAGGTTAAAGTCGCCCAGCACTGTGAGAGGTGAGCCGTCCTCAGGAAAGGAGCTTATCAAGGTATCAAGCTCATTACGAATCCTCCGAGGAACCTGGAGGGCGATAAATGATAAGGATGTTGTTTGAAAGGGCTGGGTAACTGTGACAGCATGGAATTCAAAGGAGGCGATAGACAGATGGGTAAGGGGAGAAAGAGAGAATGACCACTTGGGAGAGATGAGGATCCCGGTGCCACCACCCCGCTGACCAGAAGCTCGGGTGCGAGAACACGTGGGCGGACGAAGAGAGAGCAGTAGAGTAGCAGTAAGTCTGTGGAGATCCATGTTTCCGCAGTGCCAAGAAGTCGAGGGACTGGAGGGAGGCATAGGCTGAGATGAACTCTGCCTTGTTGGCCGCAGATCGGCAGTTCCAGAGGCTACCACCGAGACCTGGAACACCACGTGCCTGTCGCAGCGCTGGGACCAGATTAGGGTGGCCGCGGCCACGCGGTGTGGAGCGTTTGTATGGTCTGTGCAGAGAGGAGAGAAACAGGGATAGACAGACACATAGTTGACAGGCTACAGAAGAGGCTACGCTAATGCAAAGGAGATTGGAATGACAAGTGGACTACACGCCTCGAATGTTCAGAAAGTTGCTTACGTAGCAAGAATCTTATTGACTAAAATGATTAAAATGATACAGTACTGCTGAAGTAGGCTAGCTGGCAGTGGCTGCGTTTGTTGACACTACACTAATCAAGTCGTTCCGTTGAGTGTAATAGTTCCTGCAGTGCTGCTATTCTGGGGGCTAGCTGGCTAGCTAGCAGTGTTACTTACGTTACGCCATGCTAAAAGAACGACAATAGCTGGCTAGCTAACTCAGAAAATCGCTCTAGACTACACAATTATCTTTGGATACAAAGATGCTATGTAGCTAGCTATGTAGCTAGCTACGATCAAACAAATCAAACCGTTGTACTGTAATGAAATGAAATGAAAATGTGATACTACCTGTGAATGCGACCGGTTGTTGAGTTCTATTCAGTAGACGTTGGCTAGCTGTTAGCTGTTAGCTGTTAGCTAGCTAGCAGAGTCTCCTACGTTAAGGACGACAAATAGCTGGGCTAGCTAACCTCGGTAAATTAAGATAATCACTCTAAGACTACACACTCTAAACTACACAATTATCTAGGATACGAAGACAGCAAAGACAGCTATGTAGCTAGCTAACACTACACTAATCAAGTCGTTCAGTTGAGTGTAACAGTGCTGCTAATCGGTGGGCGTTTGCTAGCTGGCTAGCTGGTGAAGTGAAGACTACGTTAGACGACGAAATACGATAATTATGCAATTATCTTTGATACAGACGGCTATGTAGCTAGCTAAGAAGAAATTGCTAAGATTAGACAAATCAAACCGTTGTACTATAATGAAATGTAATGAAATGTAATGAAAAAGTTATACTACCTGCGGAGCGAAGTGCCGATGCGACCGCCGCTCCAACCCGGAAGTACATAGATCCTCTATGAGTCTGTGGAGGGATCCAAATTGTGGATTTAAAAGAAAACGCACAATGACACCTTTGTTTTTAAGCCCTGGATTTCTAGCCACTTGATATTATTGTTAGATCTGATTTTAATAGCTAACATTTTGTTGGCCATAATAAATAAATATGCTGATAGTGGACAACCTTGTTTTTTTCCTCTTGACAGTTTAATACTTTCTGAGAAGTAGCTATTATTTAATATTTCACACCTAGGGTTAATATACAGGTTGTATCACAACCGGCCGTGATTGGGAGTCCCATAGGACGGCACACAATTGGCCCAGCATCGTCTGGGTTTGGCCGGTGTAGGCTAATAACATGCTAATAACGGTCCTCTCTGCGTACATCGTAAAAGGTTTGGCATACCTTAACTGTATGTCATCCAGCCCTGCCGTTTTCCCAGACTTAAAGGCTTTAATTGCATCAAGAAGTTTCTCCTCTGTAATTTGGCCTTCACATGAGTCTTCCTATACAAGTGATATTGGACTGCATGGCCTCTAAAGACACATTTAAAAGTGTCCCATACAATAAGGGGATCTGCACCTATGTTACGTCAGAAAACGTCAGTTATAAATGATTCTGTCCTGGTTAAAAACAAGTTAGCATCCAATAGGCTTTGATAAATGTCCAATATCCTCTCCCATGGAAATTCTGTAAGAGTGATGTATATGCAAATTATTTGATGGTCTGACCCTATTCTATCCCCATCAACAGTTTCCTTCAAAGGATTGTTTGTATAGAATAATAATAGGGAGAGCCAACTAAAGGCGTTAACTCATTGCATCTATCCAGACCAAATGGATCACTGGGCCAGCCACTCTTAAACAGCACCTGGGCCAGCACAGGTGAAACACTTTCTGACTAACAAGATGGACAAGCCAGCACAGGTGTAACACATAGTGACTAGCAAGGTAACACCAATCGGTAACCCTTATATGCTGAATGGAAAAACCAAAGCCTGTAAAAATACAACCCAGCACTCACTTGAGTTGCAATTCAAGCTTTTTTTTCCATTTTCAATGTTCAACCTTACAGCACTGGTAGTCTTCTTCTGTTATACCAAGTTGTGGTCCCACACCATGGTCTACATGACAAACCTGGCCATCGAGACCTCCTCCTGGTCCTCACTCTGCCCCTGAGGATCTACTACCATCTGGGCTTGTCCGGGTTACCTCAGGTCTTGTGTGAAGGTAATGGCTGGCTCGGGGTTGTTACCAGGACTGGGGTCTATAACATGTACATTTAGTCAAGTCAATCCTTATTTTTCTTTTCTCTTCCTCATTCATTCATTCATTCATTTCAGGGATGGGCCTGGTTCTTCTGGTCAACATGTATGGCAAAGCATATTCCTCCCCTCACCTGCATGTGTTTCACCGCTGCATGGCCACGTGTGCCTACCCATGTTGTCCTGGGTCCAGGTGGGGCGTAAGAAAGCCCCGCTGGTCTGCCTTGGGGTGTGGCTGCTCACCGCAGGCGCCAGCCTCCCATCTACATCTCCAAACGCAGGTATAGGATACAACTAGGGCCAAGAATTTTTCCTGGTCAGGTTAACATGAGTGCTGATAAGATCTGTTTAGCCTTTTCGATCACAATTAACAAGACTACATGGACAGGGGGGACCTGATCCTAGTTCAGCACTGCTCTGAAAACGCTTTTTATGAATACCGGCCCTGGTCAGAGAACTCATGGCCCTATAACATCACGTCAGTCCTAAACGTATTTTCATTTCTATAGACACTGATATTCTCTCTTCTTCTCTTCTCTCTCTTCTTTCTTCTTTCTTCCCTCTCTCTGTACCCTCCTCTCTTTAGAGGTGTCCAAGGACATCGAGGTCAATTGTTTCGGGAACCTCCCAGTCTACGCCATGCAGCCCATGGCGGCCGCCACTTTAACCGTCGGCTTCGGCATCCCCTTATTGGCATGCTGTCTGTTCCTGGGCATTGATCCAGGCCATCACAAGGAGCTCCATAGCCCAAAACAGACTCTTCTTATCAGACTCTGGGAAGATTCAGAGGATGATCACCATCAGCCTGGTGATATTCCTCACTCTGTTTCCTGCCCTACCATGGGACTCTGGCCCTCCTCTATGTCCATAGGGAGGCGATAACATGCCCCCTTCTGGCAGCATACCACTATAGGTAGGTAGCTTTAGGTTTACTGTATCTATTTATGTTGTACATTTATTGTCTGTTGTATTTGAATTAATATGACTTATTAGTTTGTTATTAAAAATATTATTATTATTATTATTATTATTACAGCCTAATGGTGGCCTGTCTGAATGCCATGTTGGACCCACTAGCCTACTACTTCACAACAGACACGTTCAGGAGGAAGATGGATAAGGATTCTATCAGAACAGCTCTTAGAGGAACAACAGGGAATCCAGAGGACCAGTCGATACTTTAAAGATGTTCCATCAAGGGCGTAACAGTTTCTTGAACATTAGGGGGCGGAGTCTAACATTTGGGCATTATGGATGTTCCCTGTAAACAGTCACAGCTCTGAGGGGATCAACATGAGGGGATCCAGGGGACCTGTCAATACCTGAA
>NW_026285474.1:0-39493 GCF_023373465.1 Oncorhynchus keta | reverse complement strand
CCTCATCATAACACCACTCTGACAGGCCCTCACCGCTCGCCCCCTCAACCCTCCCTCATCATAACACCACTCTGACACTGCTCTGTTCCGTCTGATAGGCCCTCAATTCTCTCCCCCTCAACTCCTCCCCCTCAACCCTCGCCCCTCATCATAACACCACCGCCCTGCTGTGGAACAGCTGACTCGATCAAACACTGAACCAGGACTGATACAGGACCGCCACCCTGCTCCCAACCTGACCTAGTTACAGAGCCTTATCTCTCTCTGGCCAGACTGATGCAGAACCGCCACCCTACTCCCAACCTGACCTAGTTACAGAGCCTTATCTCTCTCTGGCCAGACTGATACAGGACCGCACCGCCACCCTGCTCCCAACCTGACCTAGTTACAGAGCATTATCTCTCTGGCCAGACTGATGCAGAACCAACCCTACTCCCCAACATGACCTAGTTACAGAGCCTTATCTCTCTGGCCAGATTGATACCAGGACCGCCACCCTGCTCCCAACCTGACCTAGTTACAGAGCGTGATCTCTCTCTGGCCAGACTGATACCAGGACCACCACCCTGCTCCCAACCTGACCTAAGTTACAGAGCCTTATCTCTGGCCAGACTGATACCAGGACGGCCACCCTGCTCGCAACCTGACCTAGTTACAGAGCCTTAACTCTATCTGGCCAGACTGATACCAGGACCGCCACCTGTCCCCAACCTGACCTAGTTACAGAGCCTTATCTCTCTCTGGCCAGACTGATACAGGACCGCCACCCTGCTCCCAACCTGACCGAGTTACAGAGCATTATCTCTCTCTGGCCAGACTGATACAGAACCGCCACCCTGCTCCCAACTCTGACCTAGTTACAGAGCCTTATCTCTCTGGCCAGACTGATACCAGGACCGCCACCCTGCTCCCAACCTGACCCTAGTTACAGAGCCTTATCTCTCTCTGGCCAGACCGACACCAGGACCGCCACCCTGCTCCCAACCTGACCTAGTTACAGAGCCTTATCTCTCTCTGGCCAGACTGATACAGGACCGCCACCCTGCTCCCAACCTGACCTAGTTACAGAGACTTATCTCTCTCTGGCCAGACTGATACCAGGACCGCTACCCTGCTCCCAACCTGACCTAGTTCCAGAGCCTTATGTCTCTCTGGCCAGACTAATACAGGGACCAAACCGCCACCCTACTCACAACCTGACCTAGTTACAGAGCCTTATCTCTCTGGCCAGACTGATACAGAACAGCCACCCTACTCCCAACCTGACCTAGTTACAGAGCCTTATCTCTCTCTGGCCAGACTGATACAGGACCGCACAGCCACCCTACTCACAACCTGACCTAGTTACAGAGACCTATCTCTCTCTGGCCAGACTGATACCAGGACCGCCACCCTGCTCCCAACCTGACCTAGTTACAGAGCGTTATCTCTCTGGCCAGACTGATACCAGGACCGCCACCCTGCTCACAACCTGACCTAGTTACAGATCCCCTGATCTCTCTCTGGCCAGACTGATACAGAACCGCCACCCTGCTCCCAACCTGACCTAGTTACAGAGCCTCATCTCGCTCTGGCCAGACTGATACAGAACCGTTACCCTGCTCCCAACCTGACCAAGTTACAGAGCCTTATCTCTCTCTGGCAGACAGACTGAAACACCAGCCACCCTGCTCCCAACCTGACCTAGGTTACACAACTAAACACAATAACACAACTAAACACATCCCTAGGAGGGGTGCGTCACTAGGACCATGCCTCAGGACTACCTGACATGATGACTCCATGTTGTCCCCAGTCCACCTGGCCGTGCTGCTGCTCCAGTTTCAACTGTTCTGCCTGCGGCTATGGAACCCTGACCTGTTCACCGGACGTGCAACCTGTCCCAGACCTGCTGTTTTCAACTCTCCAGAGACAGCAGGAGTGGTAGTGATACTCTTAGTGATCGGCTATGAAAAGCCAACTGACATTTACTCCTGAGGTGCTGACCTGTTGCACCCTTTGACAACTACTGACAGAGTGCTGCTGCTCCAGTTTCAACTGTTCTGCCTTATTATTATTTGACCATGCTGGTCATTTATGAACATTTGAACATCTTGGCCATGTTCTGTTGTAATCTCCACCCGGCACAGCCAGAAGAGGACTGGCCACCCCACAGCCTGGTTCCTCTCTAGGTTTCTTCCTAGGTTTTGGTCTTTCTAGGGGTTTTTCCAAGCCACCGTGCTTCTACACCTGCATTGATTGCTGTTTGGAGTTCAAGGCTGGGTTTCTGTACAGCACTTTGAGATATCAGCTGATGTAAAAAGGGCTCTATAAATCAATTTGATTTGATTTGATTCACTACAAGTCAGACAGACCACAGAGGATTCCCCACTACAGGTCAGACAGACCACTGAGGTTTCCTTCTCCACTACAGGTCAGACAGACCACAGAGTTTCTCCACTACAGGTCAGACAGACCACAGAGGTTTCTTCACTACAGGTCAGACAGACCACAGAGGTTTCTCCACTACAGGTCAGACAGACCACAGAGGTTTCTCCACTACAGGTCAGACAGACCACAGAGGTTTCTCCACTACAGATCAGACAGACCACAGAGGTTTCTTCACTACAGGTCAGACAGACCACAGAGGTTTCCTTCTACACTACAGGTCAGACAGACCACAGAGGTTTCTCCACTACAGGTCAGACAGACCACAGAGGTTTCTCCACTACAGGTCAGATAGACCACAGAGGTTTCCCACTACAGGTCAGACAGACCACAGAGGATTTCTCCACTACAGGTCAGACAGACCACAGAGGTCCACTACAGGTCAGACAGACCACAGAGGTTTCTCCACTACAGGTCAGACAGACCACAGAGGATTCCCACTACAGGTCAGACAGACCACAGAGGATTCAGACTTTCTCACTACAGGTCAGACAGACCACAGAGGTTTCTCCACTACAGGTCAGACAGACCACAGAGGTTTCTCACTACAGGTCAGACAGACCACAGAGGTTTCTCCACTACAGGTCAGACAGACCACAGAGGTTTCCTTCTCCACTACAGGTCAGACAGACCACAGAGGTTTCCTTCTCCACTACAGATCAGACAGACCACAGAGGTTTCCTCTCCACTACAGGTCAGACAGACCACAGAGGTTTCTCCACTACGGGTCAGACAGACCACAGAGGTTTCTCCACTACAGATCAGACAGACCACAGAGGTTTCCTTCTCCACTACAGGTCAGACAGACCACAGAGGTTTCTCCACTACAGATCAGACAGACCACAGAGGTTTCTCCACTACGGGTCAGACAGACCACAGAGGTTTCTCTCACTACAGGTCAGACAGACCACAGAGGTTTCTCCACTACAGGTCAGACAGACCACAGAGGTTTCTCCACTACAGGTCAGACAGACCACAGAGGTTTCTCCACTACAGGTCAGACAGACCACAGAGGTTTCTCCACTTCTCCACTACAGGTCAGACAGACCACAGAGGTTTCTCCACTACAGATCAGACAGACCACAGAGGTGTCCTTCTCCACTACAGGTCAGACAGACCACAGAGGTTTCTCTCCACTACAGGTCAGACAGACCACAGATGTTTCCTTCTCCACTACAGGTCAGACAGACCACAGAGGTTTCTCCACAGGTCAGACAGATCAGACAGACAGACCCAGAGGTTTCCTTCTCCACTACAGGTCAGACAGACCACAGAGGTTTCTCCACTACAAGTCAGACAGACCACAGAGGTTTCTCCACTACAGGTCAGACAGACCCCAGATGTTTCCTTCTCCTACTCACAGGTCAGACAGACCACAGAGGTTTCTCCACTACAGGTCAGACCAGACCACAGAGGTTTCCTTCTTCCACTACAGGTCAGACAGACCACAGTGGTTTCTCCACTACAGGTCAGACAGACCACAGAGGTTTCCTTCTCACTACAGGTCAGACAGACCACAGAGGTTTCTCCACTACAGGTCAGACAGACCACAGATATTTCCAGACAGACCACAGAGGTTTTCTCCACTACAAGTCAGACAGACCACAGAGGTTTCTCCACTACAGATCAGACAGACCACAGAGGTTTCTTCACTACAGATCAGACAGACCATAGAGGTTTCTTCACTACAGGTCAGACAGACCACAGAGGTTTCTCCACTACAGGTCAGACAGACCACAGAGGTTTCTCCACTACAGATCAGACAGACCACAGAGGTTTCCTTCTCCACTCACAGGTCAGACAGACCACAGAGGTTTCTCCACTACAGGTCAGACAGACCACAGAGGTTTCTCCACTACAGGTCAGACAGACCACAGAGGATTCTCCACTACAGGTCAGACAGATCACAGAGGTTTCTCCACTACAGGTCAGACAGACCACAGAGGTTTCTCCACTAGACACCCACAGGTCAGACAGACCACAGAGGTCAGACAGACCACAGACGTTTCCTTCCACTACAGGTCAGACAGACCACAGAGGATTCTCCACTACAGGTCAGACAGACCACAGAGGTTTCCTTCTCCACTACAGGTCAGACAGACCACAGTGGTTTCCTTCTTCACTACAGGTCAGACAGACCACAGAGGTTTCCTTCTCCACTACAGGTCAGACAGACCACAGAGGTTTCTCCACTACAGGTCAGACAGACCACAGATATTTCCTTCTCCACTACAGTCAGACAGACCACAGAGGTTTCTCCACTACAGATCAGACAGACCACAGAGGTTTCTTCACTACAGATCAGACAGACCATTTCTTCTCCACTACAGAGGTTTCTTCAGGTCTACAGGTCAGACAGACCACAGAGGTTTCTCCACTACAGGTCAGACAGACCACAGAGGTTTCTCCACTACAGATCAGACAGACCACAGAGGTTTCCTTCTCCACTACAGGTCAGACAGACCACAGAGGTTTCTCCACTACAGGTCAGACAGACCACAGAGGTTTCTCCACTACAGGTCAGACAGACCACAGAGGATTCTCCACTACAGGTCAGACAGATCACAGAGGTTTCTCCACTACAGGTCAGACAGACCAGAGGATTCTCCACTACAGGTCAGACAGACCACAGACGTTTCTCCACTACAGGTCAGACAGACCACAGAGGTTCCACTACAGGTCAGACAGACCACAGAGGTTTCCTTCTCCACTACAGGTCAGACAGACCACAGAGGTTTCCTTCTCCACTACAGGTCAGACAGACCACAGAGGTTTCTCCACTACAGGTCAGACAGACCACAGAGGTTTCTCCACTACAGGTCAGACAGACCACAGAGGTTTCTCCACTACAGGTCAGACAGACCACAGAGGTTTCTCCACTACAGGTCAGACAGACCACAGAGGTTTCTCCACTACAGGTCAGACAGACCACAGAGGTTTCTCCACTACAGGTCAGACAGACCACAGAGGTTTCTCCACTACAGGTCAGACAGACCACAGAGGTTTCTCCACTACAGGTCAGACAGACCACTGAGGTTTTCTCCACTACAGGTCAGACAGACCACAGAGGTTTCTCCACTCAGACAGGTCAGACAGACCACAGAGGTTTCCTTCTCCACTACAGATCAGACAGACCACAGAGGTTTCTCCACTACAGGTCAGACAGACCACAGAGGTTTCTCCACTACAGATCAGACAGACCACAGAGGTTTCACCACTACAGGTCAGACAGACCAGAGGTTTCTCCACTACAGGTCAGACAGACCACAGAGGTTTCTCCACTACAGGTCAGACAGACCACAGAGGATTTCTCCACTACAGGTCAGACAGACCACAGAGGTTTCTCCACTACAGATCAGACAGACCACAGAGGTTTCTCCACTACAGGTCAGACAGACCACAGAGGTTTCTCCACTACAGGTCAGACAGACCACAGAGGTTTCTCCACTACAGATCTCCAGAGACAGACCACAGAGGTTTCTCCACTACAGGGTCAGACAGACCACAGAGGTTTCCTTCTCCACTACAGATCAGACAGACCACAGAGGTTTTCCTCCACTACAGGTCAGACAGACCACAGAGGTTTCTCCACTACAGATCAGACAGACCACAGAGGTTTCTCCATTACAGGTCAGACAGACCACAGAGAGTTTCTCCACTTCAGGTCAGACAGACCACAGAGGAAGATTCCTTCTCCACTACAGGTCAATACTAAAAGACAGACCACAGAGGTCCACTCTCAATCCTCAGTATGACAGACCTGTTAAACTGTCCCTGTGTTTTCAGAGATGTTCTGTCCTTTAATTTTTCCTAGAATAACAGAAATATAATCTGTGAGAAAGAACGAACCACCCTTTAGTGAAAACAGTCAACTGGACCAGGGGAGTGAAGGGTGGAAATGTGACTGCGTGGGACCTGACTGATATTGAGAGCAGAGAGTGTCTTGGCCCTGACGCTGACATTGTGAGTGTCTCTCTCTTGGCTGTGCTCTGTCCGGCCTGGGAGGCATCCACCAATGTCTTTCCTGTTCTCTGGTGTCACTGTGGAACAGCACCGAGCAGAGCGGCCACCAACAGCCTGTCAGCCAATTAGCTGACATCATGCATGCAGCCCAAATGGCACCCTATGGACCCTGGTCAGAGGTACTGCCCAAATGGCACCCTATGGACCCTGGTCAGAGGTACTGCCCAAATGGCACCCTATGGGCCCTGGTCAGGGGTACTGCCCAAATGGCACCCTATGGGCCCTGGTCAGAGGTACTGCCCAAATGGCACCCTATGGACCCTGGTCAGAGGTACTGCCCAAATGGCACCCTATGGGCCCTGGTCAGGGGTACTGCCCTATAGGGTGCCATTTGGATCCTGGACAGGGATACTGCCCTATAGGGTGCCATTTAGACCCTGGTCAGGGGTACTGCCCTATATAGTGAATAGGGTGCCATTTAGACCCTGGACAGGGGAACTGCCCTATATAGTGAATAGGGTGCCATTTAGACCCTGGTCAGAGGTACTGCCCTATAGGGTGCCATTTGGATCCTGGACAGGGATACTGCCCTATAGGGTGCCATTTAAACCCTGGTCAGAGGTACCCTGGTCCAGAGGTACTGCCCTATAGGGTGCCATTTAGACCCTGGTCAGAGGTACTGCCCTATAGGGTGCCATTTAGACCCTGGACAGGGGTACTGCCCTATAGGGTGCCATTTGGATCCTGGACAGGGGTACTGCCCTATATAGTGAATAGTGTGTGCCATTTTGACCCTGGATAGAATAGTGTACTGCCCTATATAGTGAATAGTGTGCTATTTTTAGACCCCTGGACAGGGAACTGCCCTATATAGTGAATAGGGTGCCATTTAGACCCTGGACAGGGGAACTGCCCTATATAGTGAATAGTGTGCCATTTTGACCCTGGTCAGGGGTACTGCCCTATAGGGTGCCATTTTGACCCTGGACAGGGGAACTGCCCTATATAGTGAATAGGGTGCCATTTTGACCCTGGACAGGGGTACTGCCCTATATAGTGAATAGTGTGCCATTTAGAAGCAGGCCATGACATCACCCCAAATAATTCCAGGCCCCTCCCTGCTACCCCCCCCCCCCCCTCCTCTAGCCCAACCATAACCCCCAGCCCCCAGCTTATTGCTGCTAATTGACTTGACTTCCTCTTAATTCTCCCTGAATCACTGGCCCATTATAAAAGGCTCTGAAAGTCAGCATTCATCTTGAGCTGGTAGCTGGACCCTCCAGCGCCTTACCTGCTTTTTCCACAGAGCTCCTTCGCTTCCTCCCTGAGACTGAGACTGCAGGACCACAACAGCAGAGCCCACAGGCCTCCAGGTCAACTGAGACAGACTGCAGGACCACAACAGCAGAGCCCACAGGCCTCCAGTCAACTGAGACAGACTGCAGGACCACAACAGCAGAGCCCACAGGCCTCCAGTCAACTGAGACAGACTGCAGGACCACAACAGCAGAGCCCACAGGCCTCCCGGTCAACTGAGACAGACTGCAGGACCACAACAGCAGAGCCCACAGGCCTCCCGGAGACAGACTGCAGGACCAACAGCAGAGCCCAGGCCTCCCGGTCACTGAGACAGACTGCAGGACCACAACAGCAGAGCCCACAGGCCTCCCGGTCAACTGAGACAGACTGCAGGACCACAACAGCAGAGCCCACAGGCCTCCCGGTCAACTGAGACAGACTGCAGGACCACAACAGCAGAGCCCACAGGCCTCCAGTCAGAAGTAGTGCCCTGTCTATCGAGTAGGATTGGGATGCACCCACAGAGGTGGGAGGGCAGATGAACGGGAACCGTCTGAACAGCTGTATGGGTAACACAATAATAATGTGGTTATTCTAGGGTAGAAAGGAGGAAATCAAAATGGAGGCTGAGTCCAACAGCTGTATGGGTAACACAATAACGTGGTTATTCTAGGGCAGAAAGGAGGAAATCAAAATGGAGGCTGAGTCCAACAGCTGTATGGGTAACACAATAATAATGTGGTTATTCTAAATCAAAATGGAGGCTGAGTCCAACAGCTGTATGGGTAACACAATAATAACGTGGTTATTCTAAATCAAAATGGAGGCTGAGTCCAACAGCTGTATGGGTAACACAATAATAACGTGGTTATTCTAAATCAAAATGGAGGCTGAGTCCAACATGTCTAAACAACGTTGGAAGGAACGATTCCCCAGGGCCGCACCGGTCCTGGAAAGGAACCCCTATTGGTGTGATGTCACTGGTGTTTGCGTGATGTCATTGGTGTTTGCGTGATGTCATTGGTGTTTGTGTGATGTCATTGGTGTTTGCGTGATGTCATTGGTGTTTGCGTGATGTCATTGGTGTTTGCGTGATGTCATTGGTGTTTGTGTGATGTCGTGGTGTTTGTGTGATGTCATTGGTGTTTGCGATGTCATTGGTGTTTGTGTGATGTCACTGGTGTTTTGTGTGATGTCACTGGTGCTTTGTGTGATGTCATTGGTGTTTGTGTGATGTCATTGGTGTTTGTGATGTCATTGGTGTTTTGCGTGATGTCATTGGTGTTTGTGTGATGTCATTGGTGTTTGCGTGATGTCATTGTGTTTGCGTGATGTCATTGGTGTTTGCGTGATGTCATTGGTGTTTCTGCGTGCATCGGTATGCTGTCCTATGTATTGTTTGGACACACACACACACACACACACACACACACCGACAAGTTCTAGTTCGACTTCTACCCTGCATTAGGTCATCGTGAAGACGGACCACAGGCTGAGCAACATTTAAGAGGTCAGAGAAGAATGCTGACATCTCTCATCATGACGGAAAGTATGAGGATGATGGGAGGGAGGAGAGGGAGGGAGGGAGGGAGGGGAGGGAGGGAGGGAGGGAGAGAGAGAGAGGAGCGATGGATGGAGGGAGAGAGAGCTATGGATGGAGGGGGTGAGAGGGAGATGGGAGGGAGGGAGGGATGGATGGAGGGAGAGAGAGAGCGATGGATGGATGGATGGATGGAGGGGTGAGAGGGAGATAGGAAGATGTTTCCCTCAGGGGGGCGAGCATGACAACAGGATTCTGTTATCTGGTGGACAGACAGACATGAGTGGAGTGGAGCAGATGAGCACATTATTATACCTCACACAGTGTGAGGAGGGGAAGGAGCCAGGAGGAGGAGGAGGAGGGAGAGAAAGGAGAGGCAGAGAGGAGAGAGGGAGAGAGGGAGAGAGAGGGCCAGGGAGAGAGAGGGAGAGAGGGAGAGAAAGGAGAGGCAGAAGGAGAGAGAGGAGAAAAGGAGAGGCAGAGAGGAGAGAGGGAAAGAGAGAAGAGGAGAGAGCAGAGAAAGGAGAGACAGAGAGGAGAGAGAGAAGAGAGAGGAGGAGGGCAGAGAGGAAGAGGAGAGAAAGGAGAGGCAGAGGGAGAGAGGGGAGAAAGGAGAGGCAGAGAGAGGGAGAGAGAGGGGAGAGAGGGAGAGAGAGGAGAGAGAGAGGGAGAGGCAGGGAGAGAGAGAGGGAGAGAAAGGAGGGCAGAGGAAGGAGGGAGAGAAAGGAGAGACAGAGAGGAGGAGAGAGAAAGGAGAGACAGAGGAGAGAGGGAGAGAAAGGAGAGGCAGAGGCAGAGAGGAGAGAAAGAGAAAGGAGAGGCAGAGGGAGAGGAGAGAGGGAGAGGAGAGGAGAGGCAGAGGGAGAGAGGGGAGAAAGGAAGAGGCAGAGAGGAGAGAGAGAGAAAGGAGAGGCAGAGAGGAGAGAGGGGAGAGAAAGGAGAGGCAGAGAGGAGAGAGAGAAAGGAGAGGCAGAGAGGAGAGAGAGAAAGGAGAGGCAGAGAGGAGAGAGAGAAAGGAGAGGCAGAGAGGAGAGAGGGAGAGAAAGAGAGACAGAGAGGAGAGAGAGAAAGGAGAGGCAGAGAGGAGAGAGAGAAAGAGGAGAGGCAGAGAGGGAGAGAAAGGAGAGGCAGAGAGGAGAGAGGAGAGAAAGGAGAGGCAGAGAGGAGAGAGGGAGAGAAAGGAGAGGCAGAGAGGAGAGAGGAGAGAAAAGGAGAGGCAGAGAGAGAGAGGGAGAGAAAGGAGAGGCAGAGAGGAGAGAGGGAGAGAAAGGAGAGGCAGAGAGGAGAGAGGGAGAGAAAGGAGAGACAGAGAGGAGAGAGGGCGAGAAAGGAGAGGCAGAGAGGAGAGAGAGAGGAGAGAAGGAGAGGCAGAGAGGAGAGAGGGAGAGAGAAAGGAGAGGCAGAGAGGAGAGAGAGAAAGGAGAGGCAGAGAGGAGAGAGGGAGAGAAAGGAGAGACAGAGAGGAGAGAGAGAAAAGGAGAGGCAGAGAGGAGAGAGGGAGAGGCAGAGAGAGAGGCAGAGAGGCAGAGAGGGAGAGAAAGGAGAGACAGAGAGGAGAGAGAGAGAAAGGGAGAGACAAGGAGAGAGAGAGAGAAAGAGAGGAGAGAGAGAGAGAGAAAGGAGAGACAGAGAGGAGAGAGGGAGAGAAAGGAGAGGCAGAGAGGAGAGAGGGGAGAAAGGAGAGACAGAGAGGAGAGAGAGAAAGGAGAGGCAGAGAGGAGAGAGGGAGAGAAAGGAGAGGCAGAGAGAGGAGAGAGAGAGAAGGAGAGAGAGAGAAAGGGAGAGGCAGAGAGGAGAGAGGGAGAGAAAGGAGAGGCAGAGAGGAGAGAGAGAAGGAGAGGGGCAGAGAGGAGAGAGAGAGAAAGGAGAGGCAGAGAGAGAGAGAGAGAGAAGGAGAGGCAGAGAGGAGAGAGAGAGGAAAGGAGAGGCAGAGAGAGAGAGAGAGAGAGGAGAGGAGGCAGAGAGGAGAGAGGGAGAAAGGAAGGAGAGAGGCAGAGAGGAGAGAGAGAGAGAAAGGAGAGACAGAGAGGAGAGAGGGAGAGGGAGAAAGGAGAGGCAGAGAGGAGAGACAGAGAGGAGAGACAGAGAGGGAGAGAAAGGGAGGGGAGAGAAAGGAGGCAGAGACAGAGAGAGAGAGAGAGAGAAAGGAGAGGCAGAGAGGAGAGAGGAGAGAAAGGAGAGACAGAGAGGAGAGACAGGAGAGAAAGGAGAGAGGCAGAGAGGAGAGAGAGAAAAGGAGGGGCAGAGAGGAGAGAGGGAGAGGAAGAGAGAGAGAAGGAGAGGCAGAGAGGAGAGAGAGGGAGAGGAGAGAGAGAGAGAAAGGAGAGGCAGAGAGAGAGGGAGAGAAAGGAGAGGAGAGGCAGAGAGAGAGAGAGGGAGAGAGGGAGAGAGAGAGACAGAGAGAGAGAGATAGGAGAGAGGGAGAGGAGAGAGGAGAGAGGAGAGAGGAGAGGCAGAGAGAGAGAGAGAGAGGAGAGAGGAGAGAGAGGAGAGAGGGAGAGAGAGGAGAGAGGGAGAAAGGAGAGGCAGAGAGGAGAGAGGGAGAGAGGAGAGACAGAGAGAGAGAGGGAGAGAGGAGAGACAGAGAGGAGAGAGAGAGAGGAGAGAAGGAGAGGCAGAGAGGAGAGAGAAAAGGAGAGGCAGAGAGGAGAGAGAGAGAGGAGAGAAAGAGAGAGAGGAAAGGAGAGACAGAGAGGAGAGAGAGGAGAGGAGAGACAGAGGGAGAGACAGAGAGGAGAAAGAGGAGAGACAGAGAGGCAGAGAGAGAGAGGAAAGAGAGAGAGGGAGAAAGAGAGGCAGGGAGAGGGAGAAAGGAGAGGCAGAGAGAGAGGAGAAAGGAGAGAAAGGGAGAGGCAGAGAGGAGGAGGGAGAAAGGAGAGGCAGAGAGGAGAGACAGAGAGGGAGAGAGAGGGGAGAGAGAGAGAGGAGAGAGGAGAGAAAGAGACAGAGACAGAGAGAGGAGAGACAGAGACAGAGAGAGGAGAGGGAGAGGGAGACAGAGAGAGGGAGAGGGAGACAGAGAGAGGAGAGACAGAGACAGAGAGGGGAGAGACAGAGACAGAGAGAGGAGAGAAAGAGAGGCAGAGAGACAGAGACAGAGAGAGGAGGAGAGAGAGAGACAGGAGAGACAGAGACAGAGAGGGAGAGAGGAGAGACAGAGACAGAGACAGAGACAGAGACAGAGACAGAGACAGAGACAGAGACAGAGAGAGAGACAGAGATAGAGATAGAGATAGAGATAGAGATAGAGATAGAGAGAGAGAGAGAGAGAGAGAGAGGGAGAGGAGAGAGGGGGAGAGAGAGAGAGAGGAGAGAGGGAGAGAGGAGGCAGAGAGGAGAGAGGGAGAGAGAGAAAGGAGAGAGAGAGAGGGAGAAAGAGAGAGAGAGGAGACAGAGAGGGAGAGAGAGAGAGAGAGGGAGAGGAGAGAGAGAGAGAGGGGAGAGAGGGAAAGAGGAGAGACAGGAGAGGGAGGAGAGACAGGAGAGAGAGGAGAGAGAGGGAGAGAGAGGGAGGGAGAGACAGAGAGAGGGAGAGAGGTAGAGACAGAGAGGAGAGACAGAGAGACAGAGAGGAGAGAGACAGAGAGAGGAGGGAGAGAGAGGAGAGACAGAGAGAGGAGAGAGAGAGGAGACAGAGAGAGAGAGACAGAGAGAGGAGAGACAGAGAGAGGGAGAGAGGGGAGAGAGGGAGAGAGAGACAGAGAGAGGGAGGAGAGAGGGAGAGAGGAGAGAGAGAGAGAGGAGAGAGGAGAGAGGAGAGAGAGAGGGAGAGAGGGAGAGCTCTGGAGAGGGAGACTCTAGAGGGAGAGGCTCTGGTCTAAAGTAGTTCACTAGAGGGAGGAGTTCTGGTCTAAAGTAGAGACAGAGGGAGAAGAGGCTCTGGACAGAGTAGAGGGAGAGGGACTATATAGGAATAGGGCCCTGGACAGAGAGAGTGGAGTGACAGAGAGACTATATAGGGAATAGGGCTGTAGACATAAAGTAGTGTACTATAGGAATAGGGCCCCTGGAGACAGAGATAGTGACAGAGACAGGGAGATAGAGAGAGGTCTAGAGACAGAGAGGGTTCTGGTCTAAAGAGTGTACTAGATAGAGACATAGAGTGTACAGACAGAGACAGAGATACTAGATAGAGAGGATGGTCTAGAGTAGTGTACTATAGAGGGTTCTGGTCTAAAGCAGTGTACTATATAGGGAATAGTGCCCTGGTCTAAAGTAGTACTTGTAGGAAGAGGGCCCTGGTCTATAGTAGTGAGACTATAGGGTTCTGAGTCTATAGGGAGTGTAGGGATATAGGGAATAGGGCCCTGGAGAGTACAGAGACTAGATAGGGGTTCTGGTCTATAGTAGGGAGAGACAGATATAGGGAGAGAGGTCTAGAGACAGAGAGAGGGTTCTGAGAGGAGAGACAGATAGGAGGAGAGAGAGAGAGGAGAGAGGAGAGACAGAGAGAGGGAGAGAGAGAGAGGGAGAGAGGAGAGAGGAGAGAGGAGAGGAGAGACAGAGAGAGGGAGAGAGGGAGAGAGGAGAGACAGAGAGAGTAGAGAGGGAGAGGAGAGACAGATAGAGGGAGAGGGGAGAATAGGGCTCTGGTCTAAAGTAGTGTACTCTATAGGAATATGGCTCTGGTCTAAAAGTAGTTCACTATATAGGGTTCTGGTCTAAAGTAGTGTACTATATAGGAAAGGGCTCTGGTCTATAGTAGTGCACTATAGGGGAATAGGGCCCTGGTCTAAAGTAGTGCACTATATAGGGAATAGGGCTGTAGTATAAAGTAGTGTACTATATAGGGAATAGGGCCCTGGTCTATAGTAGTGTACTTTGTAGGGAATAGGGCCCTGGTCTATAGTAGTGTACTATATAGGGTTCTGGTCTAAAGTAGTGTACTATATAGGGAATAGGGCCCTGGTCTATAGTAGTGTACTATATAGGATTCTGGTCTATAGTAGTGTACTATATAGGGTTCTGGTCTAAAGCAGTGTACTATATAGGGAATAGTGCCCTGGTCTAAAGTAGTGTACTTTGTAGGGAATAGGGCCCTGGTCTATAGTAGTGTACTATATAGGGTTCTGGTCTATAGTAGTGTACTATATAGGGAATAGGGCTCTGGTCTATAGTAGTGTACTATATAGGGTTCTGGTCTATAGTAGTGTACTATATAGGGAATAGGGCTCTGGTCTATAGTAGTGTACTATATAGGGTTCTGGTCTATAGTAGTGTACTATATAGGGAATAGGGCCCTGGTCTATAGTAGTGTACTATATAGGGTTCTGGTCTATAGTAGTGTACTATATAGGGTTCTGGTCTAAAGTAGTGTACTATATAGGGAATTGGGCCCTGGTCTATAGTAGTGTACTATATAGGGTTCTGGTCTAAAGTAGTGTACTATATAGGGAATAGGGCTCTGGTCTATAGTAGTGTACTATATAGGGTTCTGGTCTATAGTAGTGTACTATATAGGGAATATGGTGCCATTTGGGACACAGACTAGGCAGCTCATCTGGTCATAGTATGTGGCCCTGCTTCAGGGAATAGGAAGTGATATGGAAAATAACTCCACTGAAACTCAATATAAACGTTCTGGTCTAAGTAGTGTTGGTCTCTGTTTCATGACAGTAAAAGATCCCAGAAATGGTTCGTACTCACAAAAGTGTATTTGTGAAAGGGCTCTGTTTCCATCCCTGTTAGTGAGCATTTCTCCTTTTGCCAAGATAATCCATCCACCTGACAGGTGAGGAATAAGATGCCCTGGTCTAAAGTAGAGAGTACATTACACAGGTGCACCTTGTGCTGGGGACAATAAAAGCCACTCTAAAATGTGCAGTTTTGTCACACAACACAATGGCCACAGATGTCTATAGTAGAGTCCAGAGAGGATCCAGAGAGGATCCAGAGAGGTCCTGGTCCAGAGAGGATCCAGAGAGGATCCAGAGAGGTCCTGGTCCAGAGAGGTCCTGAGAGGATCCAGAGAGGTCCTGGTCCAGAGAGGTCCTGGATCCAGAGAGGTCCTGGTCCAGAGAGGATCCAGAGAGGATCCAGAGAGGTCCTGGGTCCAGAGAGGTCCTGGATCCAGAGAGGTCCTGGATCCAGAGAGGGTCCAGGAGGTCCTGGGTCCAGAGAGGTCCTGGATCCAGAGAGGATCCAGAGAGGTCCTGGGTCCAGAGAGGTCCTGATCCAGAGAGGATCCAGAGAGGTCCAGAGGTCCTGATCCAGAGAGGGTCCAGAGAGGGTCCAGAGAGGGAGAGGGTCCAGAGAGGATCCAGAGAGGTCCTGGGGATCCAGAGAGGGTCCAGAGAGGTCCTGGTCCAGAGAGGGTCCAGGAGGGTCCAGAGAGGTCCAGAGAGGGTCCAGAGAGGTCCTGGATCCAGAGAGGGTCCAGAGAGGATCCAGAGAGGGTCCAGAGAGGTCCTGGGTCCAGAGAGGTCCTGAGAGGATCCAGAGAGGTCCTGGATCCAGAGAGGATCCAGAGAGGTCCTGGATCCAGAGAGGATCCAGAGAGGTCCTGGGTCCAGAGAGGTCCTGGGTCCAGAGAGGATCCAGAGAGGGCCTGGATCCAGAGAGGGTCCAGAGAGGATCCAGAGAGGTCCTGGATCCAGAGAAGGTCCAGAGAGGGTCCAGAGAGGTCCTGGATCCAGAGAGGGTCCAGAGAGGGTCCAGAGAGGTCCTGGATCCAGAGAGGGTCCAGAGAGGGTCCAGAGAGGTCCTGGATCCAGAGAGGGTCCAGAGAGGGTCCAGAGAGGTCCTGGGTCCAGAGAGGATCCAGAGAGGTCCTGGATCCAGAGAGGGTCCAGAGAGGGTCCAGAGAGGTCCAGAGAGGATCCAGAGAGGATCCAGAGAGGATCCAGAGGTCCTGGGTCCAGAGAGGATCCAGAGAGGTCCTGGGTCCAGAGAGGTCCTGGATCCAGAGAGGATCCAGAGAGGTCCTGGGTCCAGAGAGGATCCAGAGAGGGTCCAGAGAGGTCCTGGGTCCAGAGAGGATCCAGAGAGGATCCAGAGAGGTCCTGGGTCCAGAGAGGATCCAGAGAGGTCCTGGGTCCAGAGAGGATCCAGAGAGGTCCAGAGAGGATCCAGAGAGGATCCAGAGAGGTCCTGGTCCAGAGAGGGTCCAGAGAGGGTCCAGAGAGGTCCTGGGTCCAGAGAGGGTCCAGAGAGGATCCAGAGAGGTCCTGGGTCCAGAGAGGATCCAGAGAGGGTCCAGAGAGGTCCTGGGTCCAGAGAGGATCCAGAGAGGATCCAGAGAGGGTCCAGGGGATCCAGAGAGGGTCCAGAGAGGGAGAGGTCCAGAGAGGGTCCAGAGAGGATCCAGAGAGGTCCTGGGTCCCGAGAGGATCCAGAGAGGGTCCAGAGAGGGTCCAGAGAGGTCCTGGGACCCGAGAGGGTCCAGAGAGGGTCCAGAGAGGGTCCAGAGAGGTCCTGGGTCCAGCGAGGATCCAGAGAGGGTCCCGAGAGGGTCCCAGAGAGGGTCCCGAGAGGGTCCAGAGAGGGTCCAGAGAGGTCCTGGGTCCAGAGAGGATCCAGAGAGGTCCTGGATCCAGGGGCCGTTTTAAAGCCCACTGTCCTAATCTGTTGTCAGTCAGCTGCTGTTATTACAGCTCCATCCCTCTTACTCAAGTAAATTAAATTAACATTTTTTTTAACCTTTATTTTACTAGGCAAGCCAGTTAAAAGAACAAATTCTTATTTTCAAAGACAGATTTTGTACCTTGTCAGCTCGGGGATTTGAACCTGTAACCTACTAGTCCAATGCTCTAACGACTAGGCTACCCAGCCTCATTAGCATGAGACACATGTTAACATTGCCAAAGCAAGTGAAGTGGATAATTACCTACAGTGAAATAAACAGTAAAAATAAACAGTAAACATTACACTCACAAAACTTCCAAAAGAAAAAAGACATTTCAAATGTCATGTTATGTAAATATACAGTGTTGTAATGATGTACAAATGGTTAAAGTACAAAATAAATCAACATAAATATGGGTTGTATTTACAATGGTGTGGGCTCTGTGGGGTCTGTTTGTGTTGCTGTCCTGGGGCTCTGTGGGGTCTGTTCGTGTTGCTGTCCTGGGGCTCTGTGGGGTCTGTTCGTGTTGCTGTCCTGGGGCTCTGTGGGGTCTGTTTGTGTTGCTGTCCTGGGGCTCTGTGGGGTCTGTTCGTGTTGCTGTCCTGGGGCTCTGTGGGGTCTGTTTGTGTTTCTGTCCTGGGGCTCTGTGGGGTCTGTTTGTGTTGCTGTCCTGGGGCTATGTGGGGTCTGTTCGTGTTGCTGTCCTGGGTCTCTGTGGGGTCTGTTCGTGTTGCTGTCCTGGGGCTCTGTGGGGTCTGTTCGTGTTGCTGTCCTGGGGCTCTGTGGGGCTGTTTGTGTTGCTGTCCTGGGGCTCTGTGGGGTCTGTTTGTGTTGCTGACCTGGGGCTCTGTGGGGTCTGTTTGTGTTGCTGTCCTGGGGCTCTGTGGGGTCTGTTTGTGTTGCTGTCCTGGGGCTCTGTGGGGTCTGTTTGTGTTGCTGTCCTGGGGCTCTGTGGGGTCTGTTCGTGTTGCTGTCCTGGGGCTCTGTGGGGTCTGTTTGTGTTGCTGTCCTGGGGCTCTGTGGGGCCTAAATGTGTTGCTGTCCTGGGGCTCTGTGGGGTGTGTTTGTGTTGCTGTCCTGGGGCTCTGTGGGGTCTGTTTGTGTTTCTGTCCTGGGGCTCTGTGGGGTCTGTTTGTGTTGCTGTCCTGGGGCTCTGTGGGGTCTGTTTGTGTTGCTGTCCTGGGGCTCTGTGGGGTCTGTTTGTGTTGCTGTCCTGGGGCTCTGTGGGGTCTGTTTGTGTTGCTGTCCTGGGGCTCTGTGGGGTCTGTTTGTGTTGCTGTCCTGGGGCTCTGTGGGGTCTGTTTGTGTTGCTGTCCTGGGGCTCTGTGGGGTCTGTTTGTGTTGCTGTCCTGGGGCTCTGTGGGGTCTGTTTGTGTTGCTGTCCTGGGGCTCTGTGGGGTCTGTTTGTGTTGCTGTCCTGGGGCTCTGTGGGGTCTGTTTGTGTTGCTGTCCTGGGGCTCTGTGGGGTCTGTTTGTGTTGCTGTCCTGGGGCTCTGTGGGGTCTGTTTGTGTTGCTGTCCTGGGGCTCTGTGGGGTCTGTTTGTGTTGCTGTCCTGGGGCTCTGTGGGGTCTGTTTGTGTTGCTGTCCTGGGGCTCTGTGGGGTCTGTTTGTGTTTCTGTCCTGGGGCTCTGTGGGGTCTGTTTGTGTTGCTGTCCTGGGGCTCTGTGGGGTCTGTTTGTGTTGCTGTCCTGGGGCTCTGTGGGGTCTGTTTGTGTTGCTGTCCTGGGGCTCTGTGGGGTCTGTTTGTGTTGCTGTCCTGGGGCTCTGTGGGGTCTGTTTGTGTTGCTGTCCTGGGGCTCTGTGGGGTCTGTTTGTGTTGCTGTCCTGGGGCTCTGTGGGGTGTGTTTGTGTTGCTGTCCTGGGGCTCTGTGGGGTCTGTTTGTGTTGCTGTCCTGGGGCTCTGTGGGGTCTGTTGTGTTGCTGTCCTGGGGCTCTGTGGGGTCTGTTCGTGTTGCTGTCCTGGGGCTCTGTGGGGTCTGTTCGTGTTGCTGTCCTGGGGCTCTGTGGGGTCTGTTCGTGTTGCTGTCCTGGGGCTCTGTGGGGTCTGTTTGTGTTGCTGTCCTGGGGCTCTGTGGGGTCTGTTTGTGTTGCTGTCCTGGGGCTCTGTGGGGTCTGTTTGTGTTGCTGTCCTGGGGCTCTGTGGGGTCTGTTCATGTTGCTGTCCTGGGGCTCTGTGGGGTCTGTTTGTTGCTGTCCTGGGGCTCTGTGGGGTCTGTTCGTGTTGCTGTCCTGGGGCTCTGTGGGGTCTGTTTGTGTTGCTGTCCTGGGGCTCTGTTTGTGGGTCCTGGGGCTGTTCTGTTTGTTTGCTGTCCTGGGGCTCTGTGGGGTCTGTTTGTGTTTCTTTCCTCTCTCCCAGGTGACTGGTGGTTCTTACTGGCAAGAATTTAAACATTCTATACAGATGTATTTATTAATGGTTTTGTCTCTGGGAAGTGGTTTAACTTCAGTATGGACCTGGGGTACTGAGAATAAATACTACTTGATTAATGTGGTAAAAACAGAAGAACGAAAGGTGTTGAGATGTAATAACTGTGGAGGAGATTTAGAGTTATATTCTGGGATAACATCATCCCCACCTTCAAAGACTGCAGGAGAGGAGGGATGGAGAGGGAAGGAGGGAGGAGAGTGGAGGGAGGAGAGCGGAGGGAGGAGAGTGGAGGGAGGAGAGGAAAGGAGGGAGAGGGAAGGAGGGAGGAGAGTGGAGGGAGGAGAGTCCTGGGGCTCTGTGGAGGGAGGGAGAGTGGAGGGGGGAGGAGAGGAGGAGAGGAAAGGGGAGGAGAGTGGAGGGAGGGCTCTGTGGAGGGAGGAGAGGTGAGGAGGGGAGGGAGGGCTCTGAGGGAGGAGAGGGAGGGAGGAGAGTCCTGGAGGAGAGGGAGGAGAGTGAGGAGGAGAGGAAAGGAGGGGGCTCTGAGGGGGAGGTTTGGAAAGGAGGGAGGGGCTCTGAGGGAGTGGAGGGAGGAGAGGAGAGGAGGAGGAGGGAGGAGAGGAAGGGAGGTGAGTGGAGGAAGGAGAGGAAAGGAGGAGGAAAGGAGGGAGGAGAGTGGAGGGAGGAGAGAGTGGAGGGAGGAGAGGAAAGGAGGGGAGGGAGGAGAGTGGAGGGAGGAAATGAGAGGAGGAGAGGAAAGAAGGGGGGAGAGTGGAGGGAGGAGAGGAAAGGAGGGGGAGGGAGGAGAGTGGAGGGAGGAGAGGAGAGGAGGGAGAGGGAGGAGAGTGGAGGAGAGTGGAGGGAGAGAGGAGGAGAGGAAAGGAGGAGAGGGAGAGAGGAGGGAGAGGAGGGACAGCAGGATGGGGATGAAGAGGGGAGGTCACAGTGTTCTTTGAAATACTTTACACAGCAGCTGCCGAGAACCTTTGGCTCAGATCACCTTCTTCACTCCAGAGCTGAATTACATTAAAGGGGGAAGAAAACCCTGTGAAGTGGATAATGTACTTATAATGATTAGATACACTAAATAACGGGACTCCTTTAAAAGGAGGGGCTGGAAGGAGTTAGAAACGCGACACAACGTGCCAACTGTAGAACGTGTGGAGAGTAGTTCAGTGTGGCGGAATAATGCTGGCCGCTGCATTTACATTGAACACGGCCGGGTGTTTGTTGATCATCTCATTTATCTCAACCCTTTCTTTATCTCCGAGCCTTACAGCAACACAGCCTATGAGAACCAATAAATGGAAGGGTTTGATTTCCTCCAGCCGAGCCAAAGACCACAGGCTTTTCCTCCAGAGAGCAAGGGGTCAGGGTGGGGTACCGGGGTCACGAGGAGTCACACAGCATCCCGATAGGAGGGCCAGGGAGAGAGGGAGAGGGTGGTACGATGGCGGAGTGCGGGAGAGAGGGAGAGTTGGTGAGGGGACAGACCGGAGGACTGTTTACACTCAAGGCGTTCCTCTACGGAGCAGCCAGTCAAGGAGGCTAACCATAACAGGTAAGAAGAACAGGCTGAGTACCATAACAAGGACACTATCAAAGACCCTGAGGCCGAGGGCCAAACCACTTCCAGGGCGTTCTGAGGGCCGGGTGTGTCCGGGGCCAGGGGACGGGATGGAGAGTCCGGGGTCGAGGGGGAACTCAGGAAGGAGCTGATGGGAAATGATCCCAAACATCAAACACACAAACCGACCCAGATGCCATCTCCCCTCTCCCTCTCCCTCCCAAACCACGTGGCGTTGCCTCAGTCTCTACGTTTCATCTAGCTGGGACCCTGAACTGGAGATCAACACCCTGCTGGGGAGGACCTGATTGAGAACAGGGAGGATAACATTACCTCATGGCCGGGCCGACAGGCTGTGATTGGCTGTGGTGGGGCTCGTTGGGAGGGGCCTCAGAGAGAGAAGATGGAATCTGTGATCCGTGTCGTGGTGTTTGGAGAGGGCGGGGTTGGGTTGGAGGGAAGCCAAACGTGGACAGAAAGACTCTTTCTCTCACCGACTTTACGAACAAACGTCAACAGCGAGAGGCCATTTTGAAGAGATTTCAGCAACAGCTGGATAAGATTTGTAAAAACAAAACTCTTTATTACTAAAAGCCTCGCTGTGGTTCCTCCGGTGGGCTTTGTTCAGACAGGTGTACTTTAATCTATCTAACATCTTACTGGGATTCAGCTGAGTCAGGGGCTGATTCTGCAAACATGAGTTTTACCATGATATCTGACTGGAGAGTATTACCAGTCATATGGTACATGTCCTAACAGGACAGGACAGAGTAGTACTGAGTCATGAAAGCAGAAATGTTATTAATATATAAATCGTTCCCACACCTCCACCACAAAAGAAACACACAAAGCCTCAACATCTAACAGTGATTTAGGTGTTTGAAGCCTTTCGTCACTGTGGAACGCCAAGAAACTATTTTATCTGCATGTCAGAGGACGAGCCACCTGGCTGAGGTCTGGACAACAGGTCCCTGGAGGTTAAAAACATGTCATTGGACGAGCCACCTGGCTGAGGTCTGGACAACATGTCCCTGGAGGTTAAACACATGTCATTGGACGAGCCACCTGGCTGAAAACAACATGTCCCTGGAGGTTAAAAACATGTCATTGGACGAGCCACCTGGCTGAGGTCTGGACAACATGTCCCTGGAGGTTAAAAACATGTCATTGGACGAGCCACCTGGCTGAGGTCTGGAAACATGTCCCTGGAGGTTAAACACATGTCATTGGACGAGCCACCTGGCTGAGGTCTGGACAACATGTCCCTGGAGGTTAAAAACATGTCATTGGACGAGCCACCTGGCTGAGGTCTGGACAACATGTCCCTGGAGGTTAAACACATGTCATTGGACGAGCCACCTGGCTGAGGTCTGGACAACATGTCCCTGGAGGTTAAAAACATGTCATTGGACGGGCCAACTGGCTGAGGTCTGGACAACATGTCCCTGGAGGTTAAACACATGTCATTGGACGAGCCACCTGGCTGAGGTCTGGACAACATGTCCCTGGAGGTTAAAAACATGTCATTGGACGAACCACCTGGCTGAGGTCTGGACAACATGTCCCTGGAGGTTAAACACATGTCATTGGACGAGCCACCTGGCTGAGGTCTGGACAACATGTCCCTGGAGGTTAAAAACATGTCATTGGACGAGCCACCTGGCGGAGGTCTGGACAACATGTCCCTGGAGGTTAAAAACATGTCATTGGACGAGCCACCTGGCTGAGGTCTGGACAACATGTCCCTGGAGGTTAAAAACATGTCATTGGACGAGCCACCTGGCTGAGGTCTGGAGGATGTCCCTGGAGGTTAAAAACATGTCATTGGCCGAGCCACCTGGCTGAGGTCTGGACAACATGTCCCTGGAGGTTAAAAACATGTCATTGGACGAGCCACCTGGCTGAGGTCTGGACAACATGTCATTGGACGAGCCACCTGGCTGAGCTGGACAACATGTCCCTGGAGGTTAAAACATGTCATTGGACGAGCCACCTGGCTGAGGTCTGGACAACATGTCCCTGGAGGTTAAACACATGTCATTGGACGAGCCACCTGGCTGAGGTCTGGACAACATGTCCCTGGAGGTTAAACACATGTCATTGGACGAGCCACCTGGCTGAGGTCTGGACAACAGGTCCCTGGAGGTTAAACACATGTCATTGGGACGAGCCACCTGGCTGAGGTCTGGACAACAGGTCCCTGGAGGTTAAACACATGTCATTGGACGAGCCACCTGGCTGAGGTCTGGACAACATGTCCCTGGAGGTTAAAAACATGTCATTGGACGAGCCACCTGGCTGAGGTCTGGACAACATGTCCCTGGAGGTTAAAAACATGTCATTGGACGAGCCACCTGGCTGAGGTCTGGACAACATGTCCCTGGAGGTTAAAAACATGTCATTGGACGAGCCACCTGGCTGAGGTCTGGACAACATGTCCCTGGAGGTTAAAAACATGTCATTGGACGAGCCACCTGGCTGAGGTCTGGACAACATGTCATTGGACGAGCCACCTGGCTGAGGTCTGGACAACATGTCCCTGGAGGTTAAAAACATGTCATTGGACGAGCCACCTGGCTGAGGTCTGGACAACATGTCCCTGGAGGTTAAAAACATGTCATTGGACGAACCACCTGGCTGAGGTCTGGACAACATGTCCCTGGAGGTTAAAAACATGTCATTGGACGAGCCACCTGGCTGAGGTCTGGACAACATGTCCCTGGAGGTTAAACACATGTCATTGGACGAGCCACCTGGCTGAGGTCTGGACAACATGTCCCTGGAGGTTAAAAACATGTCATTGGACGAGCCACCTGGCTGAGGTCTGGACAACATGTCCCTGGAGGTTAAAAACATGTCATTGGACGAGCCACCTGGCTGAGGTCTGGACAACATGTCCCTGGAGGTTAAAAACATGTCATTGGACGAGCCACCTGGCTGAGGTCTGGACAACATGTCCCTGGAGGTTAAAACATGTCATTGGACGAGCCACCTGGCTGAGGTCTGGACAACATGTCATGGACCCACCTGGCTGAGGTCTGGACAACATGTCCCTGGAGGTTAAAAACATGTCATTGGACGAGCCACCTGGCTGAGGTCTGGACAACATGTCCCTGGAGGTTAAAAACATGTCATTGGACGAGCCACCTGGCTGAGGTCTGGACAACATGTCCCTGGAGGTTAAAAACATGTCCCTGGACGAGCCACCTGGCTGAGGTCTGGAAGCAGACATGTCATTGGACGAGCCACCTGGCTGAGGTCTGGACAACATGTCCCTGGAGGTTAAACACATGTCATTGGATGAGCCACCTGGCTGAGGTCTGGACAACATGTCCCTGGAGGTTAAAAACATGTCATTGGACGAGCCACCTGGCTGAGGTCTGGACAACATGTCCCTGGAGGTTAAAAACATGTCATTGGACGAGCCACCTGGCTGAGGTCTGGACAACATGTCCCTGGAGGTTAAAAACATGTCATTGGACGAGCCACCTGGCTGAGGTCTGGACAACATGTCCCTGGAGGTTAAACACATGTCATTGGACGAGCCACCTGGCTGAGGTCTGGACAACATGTCCCTGGAGGTTAAAAACATGTCATTGGACGAGCCACCTGGCTGAGGTCTGGACAACATGTCCCTGGAGGTTAAAACATGTCATTGGACGAGCCACCTGGCGGAGGTCTGGACAACATGTCCCTGGAGGTTAAAAACATGTCATTGGACGAGCCACCTGGCTGAGGTCTGGACAACATGTCCCTGGAGGTTAAACACATGTCATTGGACGAGCCACCTGGCTGAGGTCTGGACAACATGTCCCTGGAGGTTAAACACATGTCATTGAGGTCTGAGCCACCTGGCTGAGGTCTGG
Organism: Oncorhynchus keta; assembly: GCF_023373465.1. Lineage (NCBI taxonomy): Eukaryota > Metazoa > Chordata > Actinopteri > Salmoniformes > Salmonidae > Oncorhynchus > Oncorhynchus keta. The sequence goes on along the minus strand of NW_026285474.1, from coordinate 14,901 downwards.
ACAACAGGTCCCTGGAGGTTAAACACATGTCATTGGTCGAGCCACCTGGCTGAGGTCTGGACAACAGGTCCCTGGAGGTTAAAAACATGTCATTGGACGAGCCACCTGGCTGAGGTCTGGACAACATGTCCCTGGAGGTTAAAAACATGTCATTGGACGAGCCACCTGGCTGAGGTCTGGACAACATGTCCCTGGAGGTTAAAAACATGTCATTGGACGAGCCACCTGGCTGAGGTCTGGACAACATGTCCCTGGAGGTTAAACACATGTCATTGGACGGCCACCTGAGGTCTGGACAACATGTCATGGACTGGCTGAGGTCTGGACAACATGTCCCTGGAGGTTAAAAACATGTCATTGGACGAGCCACCTGGCTGAGGTCTGGACAACATGTCCCTGGAGGTTAAAAACATGTCATTGGACGAGCCACCTGGCTGAGGTCTGGACAACATGTCCCTGGAGGTTAAAAACATGTCATTGGACGAGCCACCTGGCTGAGGTCTGGACAACATGTCATTGGACGAGCCACCTGGCTGAGGTCTGGACAACAGGTCCCTGGAGGTTAAAAACAGTCCTGGTCCAAAACGTTGTCAAGTATTATTGACATCAACACCATGCTGTCCAAAACACCAGTCATGTCCCCTGTCCACACGGACGATAGTATGTTCTACTCTAGTTGTTACCCAACGAGGATACAGGCCTGGTCTGGTTTTATCCTCGGAGCTCCGTGACTCTATAGACAACGAGGCAGCTCCGTGACTCTATGGACAACGAGGCAGCTCCGTGACTCTATGGACAACGAGGCAGCTCCGTGACTCTATGGACAACGAGGCAGCTCCGTGACTCTATGGACAACGAGGCAGCTCCGTGACTCTATGGACAACGAGGCAGCTCCGTGACTCTGTGGACAACGAGGCAGCTCCGTGACTCTGTGGACAACGAGGCAGCACTCTACGGACAACGAGGCAGCTCCGTGACTCTATGGACAACGAGGCAGCTCCGTGACTCTATGGACAACGAGGCAGCTCCGTGACTCTATGGACAACGAGGCAGCTCCGTGACTCTATGGACAACGAGGCAGCTCCGTGACTCTATGGACAACGAGGCAGCTCCGTGACTCTATGGACAACGAGGCAGCTCCGTGACTCTATCGACAACGAGGCAGCTCCGTGACTCTATCGACAACGAGGCAGCTCCGTGACTCTATCGACAACGAGGCAGCTCCGTGACTCTATCGACAACGAGGCAGCTCCGTGACTCTATCGACAACGAGGCAGCTCCGTGACTCTATCGACAACGAGGCAGCTCCGTGACTCTATCGACAACGAGGCAGCTCCGTGACTCTATAGAGAACGAGGCAGCTCCGTGACTATAGACAACGGTTCACAGTGCATCATGGGTATTTTGGAAAGCGTGTTTCCTGTAGCATGCCAGTGGTCCAGAGTCCAGATGTCCACAGCCTGGAGTGTGAAGACAGAAACCAGACCAGGCCTGTCCAAGTGGGCTAAATCCAGACCAGGTCTGTCCAAGTGGACCAGAGGCTAAAACCAGACCTCTCTACCCCATACCAGTGGACTAAAACCAGACCTCTCTACCCCATACCAGTGGGTTAAAACCAGACCTCTCTACCCCATACCAGAGGCTAAAACCAGACCTCTCTACCCCATACCAGTGGGCTAAAACCAGACCTCTCTACCCCATACCAGTGGGTTAAAACCAGACCTCTCTACCCCATACCAGAGGCTAAAACCAGACCTCTCTACCCCATACCAGTGGGTTAAAACCAGACCTCTCTACCCCATACCAGTGGGTTAAAACCAGACCTCTCTACCCCATACCAGTGGGTCTAAAACCAGACCTCTCTACCCCATACCAGTGGGTCAGGGGTTAAAACCAGACCTCTCTACCCCATACCAGTGGGTTAAAACCAGACCTCTCTACCCCATACCAGTGGGTCAGGGGTTAAAACCAGACCTCTCTACCCCATACCAGTGGGTCAGGGGTTAAAACCAGACCTCTCTACCCCATACCAGTGGGTCAGGGGTTAAAACCAGACCTCTCTACCCCATACCAGTGGGTCAGGGGTTAAAACCAGACCTCTCTACCCCATACCAGTGGGTCAGGGGTTAAAACCAGACCTCTCTACCCCATACCAGTGGGTCAGGGGTTAAAACCAGACCTCTCTACCCCATACCAGTGGGTCAGGGGTTAAAACCAGACCTCTCTACCCCATACCAGTGGGTCAGGGGCTAAAACCAGACCTCTCTACCCCATACCAGTGGGCTGAAACCAGACCTCTCTACCCCATACCAGTGGGTTAAACCAGACCTCTACCCCATACCAGTGGGCTAAAACCAGACCTTTCTACCCCATACCAGTGGGCTAAAACCAGACCTCTCTACCCCATACCAGTGGGCTGGGACCTCTCTACCCCATACCAGTGGGCTAAAACCAGACCTCTCTACCCCATACCAGTGGGCTAAAACCAGACCTCTCTACCCCATACCAGTGGGCTAAAACCAGACCTCTCTACCCCATACCAGTGGGCTAAAACCAGACCTCTCTACCCCATACCAGTGGGTTAAAACCAGACCTCTCTACCCCATACCAGTGAGCTAAAACCAGACCTCTCTACCCCATACCAGTGGGCTAAAACCAGACCTCTCTACCCCATACCAGTGGGTCAGGGGTTAAAACCAGACCTCTCTACCCCTTTACCAGTGGGTTAAAACCAGACCTCTCTACCCCATACCAGTGGTTTAAACCCAGACCTCTACCCCATACCAGTGGGTTAAAACCAGACCTCTCTACCCCATACCAGTGGCTTAAAACCAGACCTCTCTACCCCATACCAGTGGGCTAAAACCAGACCTCTCTACCCCATACCAGTGGGTTAAAACCAGACCTCTCTACACCATACCAGTGGGTTAAACCCAGACCTCTCTACCCCATACCAGTGGGTCAGGGGTTAAAACCAGACCTCTCTACCCCATACCAGTGGGTTAAAACCAGACCTCTCTACCCCATACCAGTGGGCTAAAACCAGACCTCTCTACCCCATACCAGTGGGTTAAACCCAGACCTCTCTACCCCATACCAGTGGGTCAGGGGTTAAAACCAGACCTCTCTACCCCATACCAGTGGGCTAAAACCAGACCTCTCTACCCCATACCAGTGGGCTAAAACCAGACCTCTCTACCCCATACCAGTGGGTTAAACCCAGACCTCTCTACCCCATACCAGTGGGCTAAAACCAGACCTTTCTACCCCTTACCAGAGGCTAAAACCAGACCTCTCTACACCATACCAGTGGGTTAAACCCAGACCTCTCTACCCCATACCAGTGGGCTAAAACCAGACCTCTCTACCCCATACCAGTGGGTTAAACCCAGACCTCTCTACCCCATACCAGTGGGCTAAAACCAGACCTTTCTACCCCATACCAATGGGTCAGCGTCCATCCTCTGTCCATCCCTCTAGCCCTCAGCCTGACACGTAGACTCCCCCCCTCTCTCTCTCCATCCTCTGTCCATCCCTCTAGCCCTCAGCCTGACACGTAGACTCCCCCTCTCTCTCTCTGTCTCATCCGGAGCCAGCTCTTCACCCATCCATCAGAGCCTGAACATCAACACAGCCATCTGACAGGGGAGGTGTGAATAACATTCTCTACCTTTCTAACAAGTCACACCGCAGGAATGGATCGTTTGTTTTCCGTGTTTCTGTCTGAAAAATATGTCAGACGTTCCCTGGGGAGTTTTTTTTTACTTTTTCTTATTTCCTGTCCATGTGAGAAGTTCGGTGAGGTGAAGAAAAGAGGAAAGTCATTGAGTGTCTCGATGACACAAACAGGAAGGATCGGTCCTCCTCTTGTTCCATTCACAGACGGTCAGAAACCTCAGGACAACGTACAGGAGGACATACTGTGTCTGAAATAACACCCTATGCCCTATATAGCGCACTAACGTCGCCCAACGGTTCTAACCGGTACGTAGGGAACAGGGTGCCATTTTGGATACATGTGGGTGTATCTCCATCAGTCCGCCATCTGCTCAACCGATTGTAGTGTTTTTTAAACACACGAACTGACAGAAAAATCTAATCATCGATCTGAAGTTGTGCTGGAGGGGGGTTTGTAGTCGGGGAGCGGATGTTGTGATGCTTGAAATGGATGTACCATGAAACGGCCTTCTCTACTGGGAGGAACGAGAGGAACCTTTCAGTAATGGACGATGACAGACGGATGGACAACAAGGATGGTAGTGACAACAACGGGGGGACATATTGGACATTACACTTTTCAGCAGGAACATTAAGTCTGAACCTCAGAGGAAGTCATCATGGTGACCAGCCTCGACCCCTTCCACAACAAGGGACTCAGACCCGAAGCTGCCAGAGGATCTTTAACAGCCATGTTTCCATCTCCACTCATCCAGGCGTACCACACTGCTTTCCCCTCCGGCCTCAATCCCCTGACTGTTTATTTGTTAAAAGACAGACCAGGAAGTGAAACTCCAAACAATGGCGAGGGATTGTAAATCTAAACTGGACCATATGTAACCAGTGTCTAGCCAGCCTCCTCCGCCCTCCGCCCTCCGCCCTCCTCCGTCCGCCCTCCGCCCTCCTCCCTCCTCCGTCCGCCCTCCGCCCTCCACCTCAGCTGCCTGCTCCTCCTGGAGGGGGAATAGGAGGGATGGAGGGGAGGAGAGGGAACATTCCAACGGACCGGAGGGCTGGAGGTCGGTGGTGTGGAGGCTGGAGGACCAGCAGCCCTGGGTCCTGGGGTCTATGTGAGGTCAACACACAGAGCTGCAGGTACTACTGGTCCACAGACAGACATGTGGGGAGCATGTCACAGTGTTTATCACACCAGCCAATAAACACATGTTCAGCTCCTCGGCTCCACAAGACAAGACGGCTGCCGGGTTCCTGCTGAAGCGGACGGAGTGATACATCAGACCAGTCAGCACCTGGCCCAGCGCTGGGAAGTGGAGTAGCCATTAAAGACAAGTGTTTTCACTGCAGCTCTCACCCCTGCTCTGACCCCTCCTCTCTCCTCTCCTCTCCTCTCCTCCCTCTCCTCCTCTCTTCTCTCCTCTCTCCTCCTCCCTCCCCTCTCCTCCTCTCTCTCACCCCTCCTCTCCTCCCTCTCCTCTCTCCTCTCTCCCCCTCTCTCCTCCTCTCTCCTCTCTCCTCCTCTCCTCTCCTCACCCCTCCTCTCCTCTCTCCTCTCCTCTCTCCTCTGGTCTCTAAAGTCTCCTCTCTCCTCTCACCTCCTCCTCTCTCCTCCTCCTCCTCTCCTCTCCTCCTCCTCCTCTCTCCTCACCCCTCCTCTCTCCTCTCCTCTCCTCCTCTCCTCTCTCCTCTCCTCTCTCTCCTTCTCCCTCACCCCTCCTCTCCTCTCCTCCTCTCCTCTCTCTCATCTCCTCTCTCTCCTCACCCCTCCTCTCTCCTCTCACCTCTCCTCTCACCTCTCCTCTCACCCCTCCTCTCCTCTCTCCTCTCTCCTCTCTCCTTTCTCCTCTCCTCTCCTCTCTCCTCTCCTCTCTCCTCTCCTCTCTCCTCCTCTCTCATCTCCTCACACACCACCCACATAGTTGTATCACTGGATTGAACTCCCGTTCCATCGAGTGTCTTCCAAACTGTTCTAAAGTACTTCTTCAATAAAGACCAACCCTTCCCTGTGTGGTCTACATTAGGCACCTGAACACTCTGCTGTCTAGATGGGACAACATGGCAGAATAATTCAATCACATAATGACTGTTTTGGAACATGTTTTCAAGCACGTGACCAAATTAATTTCCCTTGTAGGATAATCTAATCATCTATAATCTAATCTATCTAATCTATCTAATCTATCTTTAATCAAATCTAATTTAATCTAATCTATCTAATCTATCTAATCTAATCAATCTAATTTAATCTAATCTAATCTAATCTATCTAATCTATCTAATTTAATCTAATCTATCTAATCTAATTTAATCTATCTAATTTAATCTATCTAATCTATCTAATCTATCTAATTTAATCTACTCTGTCTAATCTAATCTATCTAATCTAATCTATCTAATCTAATTTAATCTAATCTATCTAATCTAATTTAATCTATCTAATTTATCTAATTTAATGTAATCTATATAATCTAATCTAATTTAATCTATCTAATCTAATCTAATCTATCTAATCTATCTATCTAATCTAATCTATCTATCTAATCTAATCTATCTATCTAATCTATCTAATCTATCTATCTAATCTATCTAATCTAATCTATCTAATTTAATCTAATCTATCTAATCTAATCTAATCTAATCTATCTAATCTATCTAATTTATCTAATTTATCTAATTTAATGTAATCTATATAATCTAATCTAATTTAATCTATCTAATTTAATCTAATCTAATCTATCTAATCTATCTATCTATCTATCTAATCTATCTAATCTAATCTATCTAATCTAATCTATCTAATCTAATCTATCTAATCTAATCTTGCCCAATTCCAATTTACGCTTTTGTGGTTTATCTCTCCCGAGATTTCCATATTTAGACAGCCTTTAAATAGCCTCTATACAGCCGGTATACCAGGTCCAGAGTGACTGGTTCTACATACCAGGTCCAGAGTGACTGGTTCTACATACCGGGTCCAGAGTGACTGGTTCTACATACCGGGTCCAGAGTGACTGGTTCTACATACCGGGTCCAGAGTGACTGGTTCTACATACCGGGTCCAGAGTGACTGGTTCTACATACCGGGTCCAGAGTGACTGGTTCTACATTTAGAGTGACTGGTCATTTACAGACGCTGGTTCTTATCCAGAGTGACTGGTTCAAATTGGTGCAGAGTGACCTTCTGACATACCAGGGAACAGAGTGACTGGTTCTAAATACTTGGGGGGAGAGAGTGACTGGTTCTACATTCTTACCCTATGACTAGGTATCCAAGAAGGGTGGGAGTGACTGGTGTCTCCGGAAGGTGACTGACCTGGCGTCCAGAGGAGTGGTTCCACCATTGGGGGCCAGAGCAGCTGAACAGTTTTGACTGGGCTGAGCGAGAACTGTACTCTCCTCAGTGGTAGGGAGGCGAGCCGGCCAGAGGATGGATGAACGGGTCAGTGCCCTTGTTTGGGTGTAGGGCCTGACAGGCCTTCTACTACTGAGGTGACCTCCAGCCCGAGGGATGACACCATGGTCCAGAGGGATGGTTCTACATACCGGGTCCAGAGGAGAGAGTTCTAGGAGGAGCAGACCTGACGGTGAGAGATGACTTGGGAAGTGACACCAGACGGGCTGACCGGGGTTCCAGAGTTGTGGGGTTTAATGGCACAGGCAGGAGCCCAGCCAATAGCGGGATGCAGAGTGACTGGATGACAAGTGCCTGGTTTAGACCCGGGTCCTGAGTGAGGCAGGGTCAAGACTCTCCTCGGATGGTTGTAGATACCTGAACCACAGAACGGGACACCGCCTGATGTTCTTGAGAACGACGGGGATGAGAGATGACCGCCCAAGTTCTCCTAGCGCTCTGGGAGGAGACAGGGATGGAGTTGTCCAACCGTGATGGCGAGATCATGGAACCAGACCTTCCCCTGGATGAAGAGGAGATGACCTGAACCAGACTTGGGTGGTGATGACCACCTCTGAATGTCTGCCAGACATGCAGAGATGCGACCAGGTCAGTGACTGGAAAGGAGAGATTAATTGTGGGTCAAGGCCTCTGCCTAGAGATGATAGGAGAGACCAAGACTGGATGACAGAGCCAAGTGACTTGGTGTATCCTGCCAGAACGAGAATAGGAGAGGACCTAGAACAGAGACCTGGGATGAGAGATGACCATGGTGAACCAAGACGTGGGATGAGAGATGACCACGAACCTGGACAGGATGAGAGATGACCATAAACCAAGACAGGGATGAGAGATGACCAAACCAAGACATGAGGAGGAGTGATGGTTGACAGTAAACCAAGGCAGGGATGAGGATGACCATGAACCAAGACGGAGAGAGACTGTTACTTGAACCAAGTGCGGGGATGAGAGATGACCCAAGACAGGGATGAGTTGAATGACCAGACTTGAGAGATGACCGTTTGGACCAAGACAGGGATGAGAGATGACCGTAAACCAAGACAGGGATGAGAGATGACCGTAAACCAAGACGGGATGAGAGATGACCTGAACCAAGACAGGGATGAGAGATGACCATGAACCAAGACAGGGATGAGAGATGACCTGTAGTTGTTCTACATCGACAGGGATGAGAGATGATGACCAGATGAGGATGACCTCCCTCCAAGACGGGGGAGATGAGAGATGACAGGGATGAGAGATGAGCGATGAACCAAGACAGGGAGAAGGTGACCATGAACCAAGACTGGGAAGAGAGGATGACCATAGGGTCAAGACAGGGATGAGATGACCATGTCCAGAGTGACTGGTTCTACATGACCGGGACAGGGATCCAGAGTGACTGGTTCAAGACAGGGATGAGAGATGACTGGTTCAATACCGGGAGAGTGACTGGTTCTACATACCGGGTCCAGAGATGACTGGTTCTACCAAGACCGGGATGAGAGATGACTGGTTCTACATACTCCCAGAGTGACTGGTTCTAGACATACCGGAGATGACCGTCCAGAGTGACTGGTTCTACATAGCGTTGTCAGATGACCATGAACCCAGGCCCTCTCCTCTCCTCTCCTCTCCTCTCCTCTCCTCTCCTCTCCTCTCCTCTCCTCTCCTCCCTCCTCCTGACCCCTCCTCCCCAACCTTCTCTGTTGGAGTTAGTCCTGATGAGAGGAGAGCGATGACCCAGGCCCTGTCCTCTGGCTCCCAGAGGGAACGATTCCTCTACGAATAGGGTGGCAGGTAGCCGAGAGGTCATGGATCCAGGGTCCGTCCAGAATGGCTTGGAGGTCGTTGGGTCTTATGGTCTGATGATGACGTCGTGACCTTTTCAATCCAAGACTGTTGGTCTCACGTTGCCAAACAACAGCCTTCCCTCCAGGTGTCGTGTTAAATTATCTGCGTAGTTTCTGACTGTTGGTTGCCGTTTGATTTGGGCTTTGGGCGGCTACCAAGGCCTTTAGGTTGTCTGGATGACGGACACGGTGACATGTTCATTCAGCTTTAAAGAAGTCTGGGTTGTCTATCCTGCCACTGAACGAGAAGGTGTGCTGACCTTTGACCATAAAAACCAAGACGGGGATGAGAGATGACCGTAAACCAAGACAGGGATGAGAGATGACCGTGAACCAAGACAGGGATGAGAGATGACCGTGAACCAAGACAGGGATGAGAGATGACCATGAACCAAGACAGGGATGAGAGATGACCATGAACCAAGACAGGGATGAGAGATGACCGTGAACCAAGACAGGGATGAGAGATGACCATGAACCAAGACGGGGATGAGAGATGACCATGAACCAAGACAGGGATGAGAGATGACCGTAAACCAAGACAGGGATGAGAGATGACCATGAACCAAGACAGGGATGAGAGATGACCATGAACCAAGACAGGGATGAGAGATGACCATGAACCAAGACAGGGATGAGAGATGACCGGGGATGAGAGATGACCATGAACCAAGACGGGGATGAGAGATGACCGGGGATGAGAGATGACCATGAACCAAGACAGGGATGAGAGATGACCGAACCAAGACAGGGATGAGAGATGACCGTGAACCAAGACAGGGATGAGAGATGACCATGAACCAAGACAGGGATGAGAGATGACCGTAAACCAAGACAGGGATGAGAGATGACCGTGAACCAAGACGGGGATGAGAGATGACCGTGAACCAAGACAGGGATGAGAGATGACCGTAAAACCAAGACAGGGATGAGAGATGACCGTAAACCAAGACAGGGATGAGAGATGACCGTAAACCAAGACAGGGATGAGAGATGACCGTAAACCAAGACAGGGATGAGAGATGACCATGAACCAAGACGGGGATGAGAGATGACAGTGAACCAAGACGGGGATGAGAGATGACCGTAAACCAAGACAGGGATGAGAGATGACAGGGATGAGAGATGACAGGGATGAGAGATGACAGTGAACCAAGACGGGGATGAGAGATGACCGTAAACCAAGACGGGGATGAGAGATGACAGGGATGAGAGAAGACAGGGATGAGAGATGACCGTGAACCAAGACAGGGATGAGAGATGACAGGGATGAAGATGACAGGGATGAGAGATGACCGTAAACCAAGACGGGGATGAGAGATGACCAGGGATGAGAGATGACAGGGGATGAGAGATGACCGTGAACCAAGACAGGGATGAGAGATGACCGTAAACCAAGACAGGGATGAGAGATGACCATGAACCAAGACAGGGATGAGAGATGACCATGAACCAAGACGGGGATGAGAGATGACCGTAAACCAAGACAGGGATGAGAGATGACCGTGAACCAAGACAGGGATGAGAGATGACCGTGAACCAAGACGGGGATGAGAGATGACCGTGAACCAAGACAGGGATGAGAGATGACCATGAACCAAGACAGGGATGAGAGATGACCGTGAACCAAGACAGGGATGAGAGATGACCGTGAACCAAGACAGGGATGAGAGATGACCATGAACCAAGACAGGGATGAGAGATGACCGTGAACCAAGACAGGGATGAGAGATGACCATAAACCAAGACAGGGATGAGAGATGACCGTGAACCAAGACAGGGATGAGAGATGACCGTGAACCAAGACAGGGATGAGAGATGACCGTAAACCAAGACAGGGATGAGAGATGACCATGAACCAAGACGGGGATGAGAGATGACCGTAAACCAAGACAGGGATGAGAGATGACCGTAAACCAAGACAGGGATGAGAGATGACCGTGAACCAAGACAGGGATGAGAGATGACCATGAACCAAGACGGGGATGAGAGATGACCATGAACCAAGACAGGGATGAGAGATGACCGTGAACCAAGACAGGGATGAGAGATGACCATGAACCAAGACGGGATGAGAGATGACCATGAACCAAGACAGGGATGAGAGATGACCATGAACCAAGACGGGGATGAGAGATGACCATGAACCAAGACAGGGATGAGAGATGACCATGAACCAAGACGGGGATGAGAGATGACCGTGAACCAAGACAGGGATGAGAGATGACCGTAAACCAAGACGGGGATGAGAGATGACCATGAACCAAGACAGGGATGAGAGATGACCGTGAACCAAGACGGGGATGAGAGATGACCGTAAACCAAGACAGGGATGAGAGATGACCGTGAACCAAGACGGGGATGAGAGATGACCAAGAACCAAGACGGGGATGAGAGATGACCGTAACCAAGACGGGGATGAGAGATGACCGTAAACCAAGACAGGGATGAGAGATGACCATGAACCAAGACGGGATGAGAGATGACCGGGGATGAAACCAAGACGGGATGAGAGATGACCATGAACCAAGACAGGGATGAGAGATGACCGTGAACCAAGACGGGGATGAGAGATGACCATGAACCAAGACGGGGATGAGAGATGACCATGAACCAAGACAGGGATGAGAGATGACCATGAACCAAGACAGGGATGAGAGATGACCATAAACCAAGACAGGGAAGAGAGACCATGACAGGGATGAGAGATGACCGTAAACCAAGACAGGGATGAGAGATGACCGTAAACCAAGACAGGGATGAGAGATGACCATGAACCAAGACAGGGATGAAGAGATGACCAAGGGGATGAGAGATGACCGTAAACCAAGACAGGGATGAGAGATGACCGTAAACCAAGACAGGGATGAGAGATGACCGTAAACCAAGACAGGGATGAGAGATGACCATGAACCAAGACGGGGATGAGAGATGACCGGGGATGAGAGATGACCGTAAACCAAGACGGGGATGAGAGATGACCGTAAACCAAGACAGGGATGAGAGATGACCGGGGATGAGAGATGACCGTGAACCAAGACAGGGATGAGAGATGACCGTGAACCAAGACGGGGATGAGAGATGACCATGAACCAAGACAGGGATGAGAGATGACCGTAAACCAAGACGGGGATGAGAGATGACCGTAAACCAAGACAGGGATGAGAGATGACCATGAACCAAGACGGGGATGAGAGATGACCGTAAACCAAGACAGGGATGAGAGATGACCATGAACCAAGACGGGGATGAGAGATGACCGTAAACCAAGACAGGGATGAGAGATGACCATAAACCAAGACAGGGATGAGAGATGACCGTAAACCAAGACAGGGATGAGAGATGACCGTAAACCAAGACAGGGATGGGAGATGACCATGAACCAAGACGGGGATGAGAGATGACCGTAAACCAAGACAGGGATGAGAGATGACCGTAAACCAAGACAGGGATGAGAGATGACCATGAACCAAGACAGGGATGAGAGATGACCATAAACCAAGACAGGGAAGAGATGACCGAAACCAAGACAGATGAGAGATGACCATGAACCAAGACGGGGATGAGAGATGACCGTGAACCAAGACAGGGATGAGAGATGACCATGAACCAAGACGGGGATGAGAGATGACCGTGAACCAAGACGGGGATGAGAGATGACCATAAACCAAGACGGGGATGAGAGATGACCGTGAACCAAGACAGGGATGAGAGATGACCGTGAACCAAGACAGGGATGAGAGATGACCGTGAACCAAGACGGGGATGAGAGATGACCGTGAACCAAGACAGGGATGAGAGATGACCGTAAACCAAGACGGGGATGAGAGATGACCGTGAACCAAGACAGGGATGAGAGATGACCATGAACCAAGACAGGGATGAGAGATGACCGGGGATGAGAGATGACCATGAACCAAGACAGGGATGAGAGATGACCGTGAACCAAGACAGGGATGAGAGATGACCGTAAACCAAGACAGGGATGAGAGATGACCGTAAACCAAGACAGGGATGAGAGATGACCATGAACCAAGACAGGGATGAGAGATGACCATGAACCAAGACAGGGATGAGAGATGACCGTAAACCAAGACAGGGATGAGAGATGACCGTAACCAAGACGGGGATGAGAGATGACCAAGACAGGGATGAGAGATGACCGTAAACCAAGACAGGGATGAGAGACCGTGAACCAAGACAGGGATGAGAGATGATGAACCAAGACGGGGATGAGAGATGACCGTAAACCAAGACGGGGATGAGACCGTGAACCAAGACGGGGGATGAGAGATGACCGTAAACCAAGACAGGGATGAGAGATGACCATGAACCAAGACAGATGAGAGATGACCGTTGACAATCTGGACCCGCTATTTCTGAAACTATCTGCCGCCATTGTCGCAACCCCTATCACCAGCCTGTTCAACCTCTCTTTCATATCGTCTGAGATCCCCAAGGATTGAAAGCTGCCGCAGTCATCCCCCTCTTCAAAGGACGACCTCGCCAAGGCTTCGACTCTGTCAATCACCAAATTCTTATCGGCAGACTCAACAGCCTCGGTTTGGATGACTGCCTTGCCTGGTTCACCAATTACTTTGCAGACAGAGTTCAGTGTGTCAAATCAGAGGGCATGCTGTCCGGTCCTCTGGCAGTCTCTATGGGGTGCCACAGGGTTCAATTCTCGGGCCGACTCTTTCTCTGTATATATCAATGATATTGCTCTTGCTGCGGGCGATTCCCTGATCCACCTCTCAGACGACACCATTCTATATACTTCGGCCCGGCATTGGACACTGTGCTATCAAACCTCCAAACGAGCTTCAATGCCATACAGCACTCTTCCGTGGCCTCCAACTGCTCTTAAACGCGCAGTAAAACCAAATGCCATGCTTTTCAACCGATCGCTGCCTGCACCCGCATGCCCGACTAGCATCACCACCTGGATGGTTCCAACCTTGAATATGTGGACATCTATAAGTACCTAGGGTGTCTGGCTAGACTGCAAACTCTCCTTCCAGACTCACATCAAACATCTCAATCAAAAATCAAATCCAGAGTCGGCTTTCTGTTATTCCAACAAAGCCTCCTTCACCACGCTGCCAAGCACCTAGTAAAACTGACTATCCCTACCGATCCTCGACTTCGGCGATGTCATCTACAAAATGGCTTCCAACACTCTACTCAGCAACCTGGATGCAGTCTATCACAGTGCCATCCGTTTGTCACTAAAGCACCTTATACCACCCACCACTCGCCTCTGTATGCTCTAGTCGGCTGGCCCTCACTACATATTCGTCGCCAGACCCACTGGCTCCAGGTCATTTACAAGTCCATGCTAGGTAAAGCTCCGCCTTATCTCAGTTCACTGGTCACGATGGCAACACCCATCCGTAGCACGCGCTCCAGCAGGTGTATCTCACTGATCATCCCTAAAGCCAACACCTCATTTGGCCGCCTTCGTTCCAGTACTCTGCTGCCTGTGACTGGAACGAATTGCAAAAAATCGCTGAAGTTGAGACTTTTATCTCTCACCAACTTCAAACATCAGCTATCCGAGCAGCTAACCGATCGCTGCAGCTGTACATAGTCTATAGGTAAATAAGCTCACCCTTTTTCACCTGCCTCATTCCCATACTGTTTTTATACTGTTTTTTATTTATTTACTACTGCTCTTTTGCACACCAATATCACCAATATCTCTACCTGTACATGCCCATCTGATCATTTATCACCCAGTGTTAATCTGCAAAATTGTATTATTCGCCTACCTCCTCATGCCTTTTTGCACACATTGTATATAGATTGCCCATTTTTTTCTACTGTGTTATTGACTTGCTAATTGTTTACTCCATGTGTAACTCTGTTGTCTGTTCACACTGCTATGCTTTATCTTGGCCAGGTCGCAGTTGCAAATGAGAACTTGTTCTCAACTAGCCTACCTGGTTAAATAAAGGTGAAATAAAATAAATAAAATAAATAA
>NW_026285473.1:0-40510 GCF_023373465.1 Oncorhynchus keta | reverse complement strand
AAGGGGAAGAGACAGAATGGAGAAGGACAAATAAGAGGTGTGCTATTGTTGTGGGACATGCAGACCATTTTGCAAAAAGACCCTGCTTGTCCAGCACATGGGAAGACCTGCAAGGAATGTACGGGACCATTTTGCAAAAATCTACAAGACTAAAGGTTCAGCCATGGGGGCCTAGGAGAGATAAAGAATAAAGGTTCAGCCATGGGGGGCCTAGGGAGGATAAAGACTAAAGGTTCAGCCATGGGGGCCTAGGAGAGATAAAGACTAAAGGTTCAGCCATGGGGGGCCTAGGAGAGATAAGACTAAAGGTTCAGCCATGGGGGGCCTAGGAGATAAAGATCAAAGGTTCAGCCATGGGGGGCCTAGGAGAGATAAAGACTAAAGGTTCAGCCATGGGGGGGCCTAGGAGAGATAAAGACTAAAGGTTCAGCCATGGGGGCCTAGGAGAGATAAAGACTAAAGGTTCAGCCATGGGGGGCCTATGAGAGATAAAGACTAAAGGTTCAGCCATGGGGCCTAGGAGAGATAAAGACTAAAGGTTCAGCCATGGGGGCCAAGGAGAGATAAAGACTAAAGGATCAGCCATGGGGGCCTAGGAGAGATAAAGACTAAAGGATCAGCCATGGGGGCCTAGGAGAGATGAAGACTAAAGGATCAGCCATGGGGGCCTAGGAGAGATAAAGACTAAAGGTTCAGCCATGGGGGCTCTAGAGAGATAAAGACTAAAGGTTCAGCCATGGGGGCCTAGGAGGATAAAGACTAAAGGTTCAGCCATGGGGGGCCTAGGAGAGATAGACTAAAGGTTCAGCCATGGGGGCCTAGGAGAGATAAAGACTAAAGGTTCAGCCATGGGGGTCCTAGGAGAGATAAAGACTAAAGTTCAGCCATGGGGGGCCTAGGAGAGATAAAGACTAAAGGTTCAGCCATGGGGTCCTAGGAGAGATAAAGACTAAAGGTTCAGCCATGGGGGGGCCTAGGAGAGATAAAGACTAAAGGTTCAGCCATGGGGGCCTAGGAGAGATAAAGACTAAAGGTTCAGCCATGGGGGCCCTAGGAGAGATAAAGACAAAAGGTTCAGCCATGGGGGTGCCTAGGAGAGATAAAGACTAAAGGTTCAGCCATGGGGGCCTAGGAGATAAAGACTAAAGGTTCAGCCATGGGGGGGCCTAGAGAGATAAAGACTAAAGGTTCAGCCATGGGGGGCCTAGGAGAGATAAAGACTAAAGGTTCAGCCATGGGGGGGCCTAGGAGAGATAAAGACTAAAGGTTACTCAGAAACAGACTGTGACATATGTTTGATTCAGAGGAACAAAGCAGAGACTATGCATTTGTGGTAAATGAGAACTGTAACTCAGGATCACATTCTCAGTGGGAGGGGTCAAATTATTAATATTCATTGATTTTGAAACCTACACTCGATTTTGAAAACCTACACTCGATCCCTCCGATGTCAACAACTACAGACCAGTATCCCTTCTTTTCTTTCTCTCCAAAACTCTTGAACGTGTCGTCCTTTGCCAGCTCTCCCGCTATCTCTCTCAGAATGACATTCTTGATCCAAATCAGTCAGGTTTCAAGACTAGTCATTCAACTGAGACTGCTCTTCTCTGTATCACGGAGGCGCTCCGCACTGCTAAAGCTAACTCTCTCTCCTCTGCTCTCATCCTTCTAGACCTATCGGCTGCCTTCGATACTGTGAACCATCAGATCCTCCTCTCCACCTCTCCGAGTTGGGCATCTCCCGGCGCGTCAGGTAGGACGCAATCCAAGCATTGCGTCCTACCTGACAGGTCGCTCCTACCAGGTGGCGTGGCGAGAATCTGTCTCCTCACCACGCGCTCCTCACCACTGGTGTACCCCAGGCTCTGTTCTAGGCCCTCTCCTATTCTCGCTATACACCAAGTCACTTGGCTCTGTCATAACCTCACATGGTCTCTCCTATCATTGCTTCTGATGACCAGGTGGCGAATCGCATCTCTGCATGTCTGGCAGACATATCAGTGTGGATGACAGATCACCACCTCAAGCTGAACCTCGGCAAGACGGAGCTGCTCTTCCTCCCGGGGAAGGACTGCCCGTTCCATGATCTCGCCATCACGGTTGACAACTCCATTGTGTCCTCCTCCCAGAGCGCTAAGAACCTTGGCGTGATCCTGGACAACACCCTGTCGTTCTCAACTAACATCAAGGCGGTGGCCCGTTCCTGTAGGTTCATGCTCTACAACATCCGCAGAGTACGACCCTGCCTCACACAGGAAGCGCGCAGGTCCTAATCCAGGCACTTGTCATCTCCCGTCTGGATTACTGCAACTCGCTGTTGGCTGGGCTCCCTGCATGTGCCATTAAACCCCTACAACTCATCCAGAACGCCACAGCCCGTCTGGTGTTCAACCTTCCCAAGTTCTCTCACGTCACCCCGCTCCTCCGCTCTCTCCACTGGCTTCCAGTTGAAGCTCGCATCCGCTACAAGACCATGGTGCTTGCCTCACGGAGCTGTGAGGGAACGGCACCTCAGTACCTCCAGGCTCTGATCAGGCCCTACACCCAAACAAGGGCACTGCGTTCATCCACCTCTGGCCTGCCTTTTCCTCCCTACCACTGAGGAAGTACAGTTTCCCGCTCAGCCCAGTCAAAACTGTTCGCTGCTCTGGCCCCCCAATGGTGGAACAAACTCCCTCACGACGCCAGGACAGCGGAGTCAATCACCACCTTCCAGAGACACCTGAAACCCCACCTCTTTAAGGAATACCTAGGATAGGATAAAGTAATCCTTCTCACCCCCCCCCCCTTAAAAGATTTAGATGCACTATTGTAAAGTGGCTGTTCCACTGGATGTCATAAGGTGAATGCACCAATTTTTAAGTCGCTCTGGATAAGAGCGTCTGCTAAATGACTTAAATGTAAATGTAAATGTAATTTTGGGGTAAAATAGTACACTGAACAAATATATAAACATAACACGTAACAATTTAAAAGATTTTACTGAGTTACTGTTACTGAGTTACAAGGAAAATAAATGAATTAGGCCCTAATCTATGAATTTGCAGACTCGGCTGGGGTTCAGCCATGGGGGGCCATGGAGAGCATAAACCGGGGCCCAGCCAATCAGAATGAGTTTTCCCCACGAAAGAGCTATATTACAGACAGTAATAGTCTTCAGCACCCCCTCCCTTCAGACGATCCCGCAGGTGAAGAAGCCGGATGTGGCGGTCTTGGGGTGGCGTGGTTACACATGGTCTGCGGTTGTGAGGCCGGTTGGGCATACTGCCAAATTCTCTAAATCGAAGTTGGAGGCGACTTATGGTAGAGAAATGAACATGAACTTCTCTGGCAACAGCTCTGGTGGACATTCCTGCAGTCAGCATACTGACTCAACTTGCCAATTTCACAGTCCCTTAAAACTTGAGACATCTGTGGCATTGTGTTGTGTGACAAAACTGCACATTTTAGAATGGCCTTTAT
Organism: Oncorhynchus keta; assembly: GCF_023373465.1. Classification (NCBI taxonomy): domain Eukaryota; kingdom Metazoa; phylum Chordata; class Actinopteri; order Salmoniformes; family Salmonidae; genus Oncorhynchus; species Oncorhynchus keta. Next base: position 37,048 of record NW_026285473.1, on the reverse strand, counting down.
TGTCCCGGCGCAAAGTACACCTGTGTAATGATCATGCTGTTTAATCAGCTTCTTGATATGCCACACCTGTCAGGTAGATGGATTATATTGGCAAAGGAGAAATGCTCACGAACAGAGATGAAAACAAATTTGAGAAGAATAAGCTATTTGTGCATTTGGAACATTTCTGGGATCTTTTATTTCAGCTCATGGAACATGGGAACAACACTTTCCATGTTGTGTTTATATTTTTGTTTTTGTTCAGTGTAGATGATAGCAGGGAAATGGTGAAAGCCAAGGAAATCAGGTGGCGACATCACTGTCTGTGAAGCCACATGCACACTCGTCAAACGAGCCATAAAACCAGTCAAACTGGTTTTCACATGCCAAATAAAGATAGCACAGCACACAGGCTGAGTTCATTCTGAACGCTGGATGACCGGTGCTGATAAACAAGAATCCTTTTGTGTACCCACTGTGGGCGGATACCTTGCGAGATATGTACTGTACAGTTTACATACACCTTAGCCAAATACATTTAAACTCAGTTTTTCACAATTCCTGACATTTAATCTAGGAAAAAATACCTGTTTTAGGTCAGTTAGGATCACCACTTTATTTTAAGAATGTGAAATGTCAGAATAATAGTAGAGAGAATTCATTATTTCAGCTTTTATTTCTTTCATCACATTCCCAGTGGGTCAGAAGTTTACATGCACTCAATTAGTATTTGGTAGTATGCTTGGTAGTATGCATTGTCCATTTGGAAGACCAATTTGTGACCAAGCTTTAACTTCCTGACTGATGTCTTGAGATGTTGCTTCAATATATCCATAATTTCCTTCCTCGTTTACATTTACATTTAAGTCATTTAGCAGACGCTCTTATCCAGAGCGACTTTACAAATTGATGCAAACACTATGACAACCAGTGGAACAGCCACTTGCATCTAACTCTTGTTGGGGGGAGTGAGAAGGATTACTTACCCTTACTTACCCTATCCTAGGTATTCCTTGAAGAGGTGGGGTTTCAGGTGTCTCCGGAAGGTGGTGATTGACCCGCTGTCCTGGCGTCGTGAGGGAGTTTGTTCCACCATTGGGGGCCAGAGCAGCGAACAGTTTTGACTGGGCTGAGCGGGAACTGTACTTCCTCAGTGGTAGGGAGGCGAGCAGGCCAGAGGTGGATGAACGCCAGTGCCCTTGTTTGGGTGTAGGGCCTGATCAGGGCCTGGAGGTACTGAGGTGCCGTTCCCCTCACAGCTCCGTAGGCGAGCACCATGGTCTTGTAGCGGATGCGAGCTTCAACTGGAAGCCAGTGGAGAGAGCGGAGGAGCGGGGTGACGGAGAGAACTTGGGAAGGTTGAACACCAGACGGGCTGCGGCGTTCTGGATGAGTTGTAGGGCTTAATGGCACAGGCAGGGAGCCCAGCCAACAGCGAGTTGCAGTAGTCAAGACGGGAGATGACAAGTGCCTGGATTAGGACCTGCGCCGCTTCCTGTGTGAGGCAGGGTCGTACTCTGCGGATGTTGTAGAGTGATGCCATTTATTTAGTGAAGTGCACCAGTCCCTCCTGCAGCAAAGCACCCCCACAACATGATGCTGCAATCCCCGTGCTTCACGGTTGGGATGGTGTTCTTCGGCTTGCAAGCCTCCCCATTTTTCTTCCAAACATAACGATGGTCACTTTGGCCAAACAGTTCTATTTTTTGTTTCATCAGACCAGAGGACATTGCTCCAAAAAGAACGATCTTTGTCCCCAGCAGTTGCAAACCGTAGTCTTGCTATTTTATGGCGGTTTTGGAGCAGTGGCTTCTTCCTTGCTGAGCGGCCTTTCAGGTTATGTCGATATAGAACTCGTTTTACTGTGGATGTAGATACTTTTGTACCTGTTTCCTCCAGCATCTTCACAAGGTCCTTTCTTGTTGTTCTGGGATTGATTTGCACTTTCGTACCAAAGTACGTTCATCTCTAGGAGACATCTCCTTCCTGAGCGGTTTGACGGCTGCGTGGTCCCATGGTGTTTATACTTGTGTACTATTGTTTGTACAGATGAACATGGTACCTTCAGGCGTTTCGAAATTGCTCCCAAGGTAGAACCAGCTTCTGGAAGTCTACATTTTTGGCTGATTTATTTTTATTTTCCCTTGATGCCAAGCAAAGAGGTGCTGAGTTTGAAGGTAGGCCTTGAAGTACATCCACAGGTACACCTCCAATTGACTCAAATTATGTCAATTAGCCTATCAGAAGCTTCTAAAGCCATGACATCATTTTCTGGAATTTTCCAAGCTGTTTAAAGGCACAGTCAACTTAGTATATGTAAACTTCTGACCCACTGGAATTGTGATACAGTGAATTATAAGTGAAATACTCTGTCTGTAAACAATTGTTGAAAAAATGACTTGTGTCATGCACAAAGTAGATGTCCTAACCGACTTGCCAAAATTTGTGGAGTTGTTGAAAAAGTAGTTTTAATGACTCCAACCTTAGTGCATGCAAACTTCCGACTTCAACTGTAAGGGGCTAATACCTTTCTAGGACCTCAAACAAATTTATTCACTTCCTGGTTCCTTTACCTACAGTTAAGATCTTTGTTAAAAGCTTGTGGTGTACCATGGGATGCCCGTTAACATCCCAAATAATGCTTACATGGATAGACCCATCATTAACTTCTAAAATGGTCCGCTTATGATTGACTGCTGTCTGTTAAATGCTCTACATTGGGTGTCTCTAGTATGGAACCGTGATATGCAGGGATTGGGGCACGAGCTGAACCGGGATACCATCTGGGAAAATGTATTTGTTTCGTCTAGTAACCCAGCAAGTCAGCTTATACATTATATGTCCTGTGGCTTATACATTATAAGCCGATACATAGAAGTTATGCAACTCCATTTAGATGTTTTAAGCTGAAGCTGATTCCTACTCCAATATGTGATATGCAGTTGGAACACTAATGGTCACATGTTTTGGGAATGTCCTGTGGTGTCCCAGTTCTGGTCACATGGTTTGGGAATGTCCTGTGGGGTCCCAGTTCTGGTCACATGGTTTGGGAATGTCCTGTGGTGTCCCGGTTATGGTCATGGTTTGGGAATGTCCTGTGGTGTCCCGGTTATGGTCATGTTTTGGGAATGTCTTGTGGTGTCCCGGTTATGGTCATGGTTTGGGAATGTCCTGTGGTGTCCCAGTTCTGGTCACATGTTTTGGGAATGTCCTGTGGTGTCCCAGTTCTGGTCACATGGTTTGGGAATGTCCTGTGGTTTCCCAGTTATGGTCACATGTTTTGGGAATGTCCTGTGGTGTCCAGGTTATGGTCACATGTTTTGGGAATGTCCTGTGGTGTCCCAGTTATGGTCACATGTTTTGGGAATGTCCTGTGGTGTCCCAGTTATGGTCATGTTTTGGGAATGTCCTGTGGGGTCCCAGTTCTGGTAACATGTTTTGGGAATGTCCTGTGGTGTCCCGGTTATGGTCACATGGTTTGGGAATGTCCTGTGGTGTCCATGTTATGGTCACATGGTTTGGGAATGTCCTGTGGTGTCCCAGTTATGGTCACATGGTTTGGGAATGTCCTGTGGGGTCCCAGTTCTGGTCACATTGTTTTGAATGTCCTGTGGTGTCCCAGTTCTGGTCATAAGTTTTGGGAATGTCCCGTGGTGTCCCAGTTCTGGTCACATGTTTTGGGAATATCCTGTGGGGTCCCAGTTCTGGTCACATGTTTTGGGCATGTCCTGTTGTGTTCTGGTCACATCTGTTGGGAATGTCCTGTGGTGTCCCAGTCTGGTCACATGTTTTGGTAATGTCCTGTGGTTTCCCAGTTCTGGCCACATGTTTTGGGAATGTCCTGTGGTGTCCCAGTTCTGGTCACATGTTTTGGGAATATCCTGTGGGGTCCCAGTTCTGGTAACATGTTTTGGGAATGTCCTGTGGTGTCCCAGTTCTGGTCACATTTTGGGAATGTCCTGTGGTGTCCCAGTTATGGTCATGTTTTGGGAATGTCCTGTGGGGTCCCAGTTCTGGTCATGTCTTGGGAATGTCCTGTGGTGTCCAAGTTATGGTCACATGGTTTGGGAATGTCCTGTGGGGTCCCAGTTATGGTCACATGGTTTGGGAATGCCCTGTGGGATCCCAGTTATGGTCACATGTTTTGGGCATGTCCTGTGGTGTCCAGGTTATGGTTACATGGTTTCGAATGTCCTGTGGTGTCCCAGTTCTGGACATGTTTTGGGAATGTCCTGTGGTGTCTCAGTTATGGTCACATGGTTTGGGAATGTCCTGTGGTGTCCCAGTTCTGGTCACATGTTTTGGGAATGTCCTGTGGTGTCCCAGTTCTGGCCACATGTTTTGGGAATGTCCTGTGGTGTCCCAGTCTGGTCACATGTTTTGGGAATGTCCTGTGGTGTCCCAGTTCTGGTCACATGTTTTGGGAATATCCTGTGGGGTCCCAGTTCTGGTAACATGTTTTGGGAATGTCCTGTGGTGTCCCAGTTCTGGTCACATTTTGGGCATGTCCTGTGGTGTCCAGGTTATGGTTACATGGTTTCGGAATGTCCTGTGGTGTCCCAGTTCTGGACATGTTTTGGGAATGTCCTGTGGTGTCTCAGTTATGGTCACATGGTTTGGGAATGTCCTGTGGTGTCCCAGTTCTGGTCACATGTTTTGGGAATGTCCTGTGGTGTCCCAGTTCTGGCCACATGTTTTGGGAATGTCCTGTGGTGTCCCAGTCTGGTCACATGTTTTGGGAATGTCCTGAGGTGTCCCAGTTCTGGTCACATGGTTTGGGAATGTCCTGTGGTGTCCCAGTTCTGGCCACATGTTTTGGGAATGTCCTGTGGTGTCCCAGTCTGGTCACATGTTTTGGGAATGTCCTGAGGTGTCCCAGTTCTGGTCACATGGTTTGGGAATGTCCTGTGTTGTCCAAGTTCTGGTCACATATTTTAGGAATGTCCTGAGGTGTCCCAGTTCTGGTCAAATGTTTTGGGAATGTCCTGTGCTGTCCGAGTTCTGGTCACATGTTTTGGGCATGTCCTGTTGTGTTCTGGTCACATGTTTTGGGCATGTCCTGTTGTGTTCTGGTCACATGTTTCGGGAATGTCCTGAGGTGTCCCAGTTCTGGTAACATGTTTTGGGAATGTCCTGTGGGGTCCCAGTTCTGGTAACATGTTTTGGGAATGTCCTGTGGTGTCCCAGTTCTGGTCATGTTTTGAGAATGTCCTGTTGGGTCCCAGTTCTGGTCATGTTTTGGGAATGCCTGTGGTGTCCCAGTTATGGTCACATGGTTTGGGAATGTCCCGTGTGGTCCCAGTTCTGGTCATGTTTTGGGAATGTCCTGTGGTGTCCCAGTTCTGGTCACATGGTTTGGGAATGTCCTGTGGTGTCCCAGTTACGGTCACATGGTTTGGGAATGTCCTGTCGTGTCCCAGTTCTGGTCAAATGTTTTGGGAATGTCCTGTCGTGTCCCAGTTCTGGTCAAATGTTTTGGGAATGTCCTGTGGTGTCCCAGTTCTGGTCACATGGTTTGGGAATGTCCTGTGTTGTCCCAGTTCTGGTCACATATTTTAGGAATGTCCTGAGGTGTCCCAGTTCTGGTCACATGTTTTGGGAATGTCCTGTGGTTTCCCAGTTCTGACCACATGTTTTGGGAATGTCCTGAGGTGTCCCAGTTCTGACCACATGTTTTGGGAATGTCCTGTGGGGTCCCATTTCTGGTAACATGTTTTGGGAATGTCCTGTGGTGTCCCAGTTCTGGTCATGTTTTGCGAATGTCCTGTTGGGTCCCAGTTCTGGTCATGTTTTGGGAATGCCTGTGGTGTCCCAGTTCTGGTCACATGGTATGGGAATGTCCTGTGGTGTCCCAGTTCTGGTAACATGTTTTAGGAATGTCCTGTGGTGTCCCAGTTATGGTCACATGGTTTGGGAATGTCCTGTGGTGTCCCAGTTCTGGTCACATGTTTTGGGAATGTCCTGTGGTGTCCCAGTTATGGTCAAATGGTTTGGGAATGTCCTGTGGTGTCCCAGTTCTGGCCACATGTTTTGGGAATGTCCTGTGGTGTCCCAGTTATGGTCAAATGGTTTGGGAATGTCCTGTGGTGTCCCAGTTCTGGTCACATGTTTTGGGAATGTCCTGTGGTGTCCCAGTTCTGGTCACATGTTTTGGGAATGTCCTGTGGTGTCCCAGTTATGGTCACATGGTTTGGGAATGTCCGGTGGTGTCCCAGTTCTGGTCACATGGTTTGGGAATGTCCTGTGGTGTCCCAGTTCTGGTCATGTTTTGGGAATGTCCTGTGGTGTCCCAGTTCTGGTCACATGTTTTGGGAATGTCCTGTGGTGTCCCAGTTATGGTCACATGTTTTGGGAATGTCCTGTGGTGTCTCAGTTATGGTCACATGGTTTGGGAATGTCCTGTGGTGTCCCAGTTCTGGTCATGTTTTGGGAATGTCCTGTGGTATGCCAGTTATGGTCACATGGTTTGGGAATGTCCTGTGGTGTCCCAGTTCTGGTCACATGTTTTGGGAATGTCCTGTGGTATGCCAGTTATGGTCACATGGTTTGGGAATGTCCTGTGGTATCCCAGTTCTGGTCACATGTTTTGGGAATGTCATGTGGTGTCCCAGTTATGGTCACATGGTTTGGGAATGTCCTGTGGTGTCCCAGTTATGGTCACATGGTTTGGGAATGTCCTGTGGTGTCCCAGTTCTGGTCACATGTTTTGGGAATGTCATGTGGTGTCCCAGTTATGGTCACATGGTTTGGGAATGTCCTGCGGTGTCCCAGTTCTGGTCACATGGTTTGGGAATGTCCTGTGGTGTCCCAGTTCTGGTCATGTTTTGGGAATGTCCTGTGGTGTCCCAGTTATGGTCACATGTTTTGGGAATGTCCTGTGGTGTCTCAGTTATGGTCACATGGTTTGGGAATGTCCTGTGGTGTCCCAGTTCTGGTCATGTTTTGGGAATGTCCTGTGGTATGCCAGTTATGGTCACATGGTTTGGGAATGTCCTGTGGTGTCCCAGTTCTGGTCACATGTTTTGGGAATGTCCTGTGGTATGCCAGTTATGGTCACATGGTTTGGGAATGTCCTGTGGTATCCCAGTTCTGGTCACATGTTTTGGGAATGTCATGTGGTGTCCCAGTTATGGTCACATGGTTTGGGAATGTCCTGTGGTGTCCCAGTTATGGTCACATGGTTTGGGAATGTCCTGTGGTGTCCCAGTTCTGGTCACATGTTTTGGGAATGTCATGTGGTGTCCCAGTTATGGTCACATGGTTTGGGAATGTCCTGCGGTGTCCCAGTTATGGTCACATGGTTTGGGAATGTCCTGTGGGGTCCCAGTTCTGGTAACATGTTTTGGGAATGTCCTGTGGTGTCCCAGTTATGGTCACATGGTTTGGGAATGTCCTGCGGTGTCCCAGTTATGGTCACATGGTTTGGGAATGTCCTGTGGGGTCCCAGTTATGGTCACATGTTTTGGGAATGTCCTGTGGGGTCCCAGTTATGGTCACATGTTTTGGGAATGTCCTGTGATGTCCCAGTTCTGGTCAAATGTTTTGGGAATGTCCTGTGGGGTCCCAGTTATTGTCACATGTTTTGGGAATGTCCTGTGGGGTCCCAGTTATGGTCACATGTTTTGGGAATGTCCTGTGGGGTCCCAGTTATGGTCACATGTTTTGGGAATGTCCTGTGGGGTCCCAGTTATGGTCACATGTTTTGGGAATGTCCTGTGGGGTCCCAGTTATGGTCACATGTTTTGGGAATGTCCTGTGATGTCCCAGTTCTGGTCACATGGTTTGGGAATGTCCTGTGGTGTCCCAGTTATGGTCACATGTTAAAAATATAAACATGGGATGATTTCACTGAACAACAAAAAAAGGGAATTGAATGATCCCCAATCATTCATCACATCTCCCAAAAAACGTTTTCAACATACATCTGTAAAATTATAGTCTTGAAACTAAAGCTTTGTTAGTCTTCCTCTTAGGCTTCCATGTCTTCTCCTGGACTTCCTCAATGTCCACATCTTGAACATTACACTCTGAAGCCTCATCTTCATTTTCACTTTACAACCTTGTTGAGGATGGCTCGTCTTGCTCAAAAAGCCTCAAACTTGCCCGGATGGCCACCAATTTGTCAACCCTTGTATTGGTCAGACTGTTGCGTGTTTTGGTGTGTGTGTGTTCCCAAATAAGGACTCTGCTCTCTCAGAAGAGGACAAATCTGTTCTGTTTGAGCTACAAAAGAAGTTGGATGATATGTTACACCTATTATTGAAAAAAAAAACAGAAAGCAGAGGGAGCCTTTGTCAGATCTTGGAAGAAGTGGCTCGAGGGGGGTGAACCAAATTCATCAGATTTTTTCAGGTTAGAAAAATACCCCTTCAAACATAGTACAATTCAACAATTAAGTATTAATTGTCTCATCGCAGATGATCCCGAATTAATCTCTAACTTTAGTTGCGACTTCTACAGGAATTTATATAGTTCTAAGTATTGTGCGGTTTCCTCAACTCTTGTTTTTAAACTCTCAGAGGGATGTGAAATCAAAGGAGGAGCCTGAGAGGGAACAGTGTGATGAGGGAATTCTATGTTTTGTTTTCTATGTTTCTTTATTTCTATGTTTCGGGCCGGGTATGGTTCTCAATCAAGGACAGCTGTCTATCGTTGTCTCTGAATGGGAATCATACTTAGGTAGCCCCTTTTCCATCCTGTCAGGGTGGGTAGTTGACTTTTGTTAGTGGCACTTTAGCTCTGTAAGCTTCACGGTCGTTTCTTCATTTGTTGGCGACGTTTTAAATAAAAGCAAAATGTACACTCACCACGCTGTGACAGAGATATTATCATAAGTCAACTTGCAGATTACACAACTTGCTGACCAGATTCCTAGAGCAGTCGATGTGATAAATATATTTTCCAAAGCATCTGGTCTTTGTCTAAACCTTAATAAGTATGAATTGTTTGCTGTTAAAGACTGTGTGATACCCTCTATATGCAATATTCCAGTCAAGGAAAAAGTAACATACCTTGGGATTACCATATCTAAGGATCAACAGGAAAGATGCTTATAAAATGTTACACCTATTATTGAAAAAAACAGAAAGAAGTTGAACCATTGGTTGCAGAGGGATTTATCCTTGAAAGGTCGAGTATTGCTTTCCAAAGCTGAAGGTGTCTCCAGACTTACTTACGCAGCCCAGTGCCTACATCTTGACAACAAAATAGGTAAAGTGGTTGACCAGATGCTTTTCAACTTCTTATGGAAAAATCGTACACATTATATTCGGAAATCTGTCGTTATGAACTCTTATGAATATGGTGGTCTCAATTTTTTTTTATTTTCCTACTTTGAATAATACTTTTAAGATAAATTGTGCTACACATTTTTTAATGAATCTAACTTCAATTTGGAATTTCATCCCTCATTATATCTTCTCCCATTTTGGTGGCCTCAGTTTTATGTTACTTTGTAACTAAAACATTGATACGTTATCTGCTTTTCATAGCAGATAACAGATAGCTTTTCACACCCAGAGAGTTCTCCATAGTCTTTGATACTGTAACACCTAGAGAGTTCTCCATAGTCTGATGCTATAACACCTAGAGAGTTCTCCATAGTCTGATGCTGTAACACCTAGAGAGTTCTCCATAGTCTGATGCTATAACACCTAGAGAGTTCTCCATAGTCTGATGCTGTAACACCTAGAGAGTTCTCCATAGTCTGATGCTATAACACCTAGAGTTCTCCATAGTCTGATACTGTAACACCCAGAGAGTTCTCCATAGTCTTTGATGCTGTAACACCCAGAGAGTTCTCCATAGTCTCTGATGCTGTAACACCTAGAGAGTTCTCCATAGTCTGATGCTGTAACACCACAGAGAGTTCTCCATAGTCTGATGCTGTAACACCTAGAGAGTTCTCCATAGTCTGATGCTATAACACCCAGAGAGTTCTCCATAGTCTGATGCTGTAACACCTAGAGAGTTCTCCATAGTCTGATGCTATAACACCTAGAGAGTTCTCCATAGTCTGATGCTGTAACACCTAGAGAGTTCTCCATAGTCTTTGATGCTGTAACACCTAGAGAGTTCTCCATAGTCTCTGATGCTGTAACACCTAGAGAGTTCTCCATAGTCTGATGCTGTAACACCTAGAGAGTTCTCCATAGTCTGATGCTGTAACACCTAGAGAGTTCTCCATAGTCTGATGCTATAACACCCAGAGAGTTCTCCATAGTCTGATGCTATAACACCTAGAGAGTTCTCCATAGTCTGATGCTGTAACACCTAGAGAGTTCTCCATAGTCTGATGCTGTAACACCTAGAGAGTTCTCCATAGTCTGATGCTGTTACACCCAGAGAGTTCTCCATAGTCTGATGCTGTAACACCTAGAGAGTTCTCCATAGTCTGATGCTGTTCCACCCAGAGAGTTCTCCATAGTCTGATGCTGTAACACCTAGAGAGTTCTCCATAGTCTGATGCTGTAACACCTAGAGAGTTCTCCATAGTCTGATGCTATAACACCTAGAGAGTTCTCCATAGTCTGATGCTATAACACCTAGAGAGTTCTCCATAGTCTGATGCTATAACACCTAGAGAGTTCTCCATAGTCTGATGCTGTTCCACCCAGAGAGTTCTCCATAGTCTGATGCTGTAACACCTAGAGAGTTCTCCATAGTCTGATGCTGTAACACCTAGAGAGTTCTCCATAGTCTGATGCTATAACACCTAGAGAGTTCTCCATAGTCTGATGCTATAACACCTAGAGAGTTCTCCATAGTCTGATGCTATAACACCTAGAGAGTTCTCCATAGTCTGATGCTATAACACCTAGAGAGTTCTCCATAGTCTGATGCTATAACACCTAGAGAGTTCTCCATAGTCTGATGCTATAACACCCAGAGAGTTCTCCATAGTCTGATGCTATTACACCCAGAGAGTTCTCCATAGTCTGATACTGTAACACCTAGAGAGTTCTCCATAGTCTGATGCTATAACACCCAGAGAGTTCTCCATAGTCTGATGCTATAACACCTAGAGAGTTCTCCATAGTCTGATGCTGTAACACCTAGAGAGTTCTCTATAGTCTGATGCTATAACACCTAGAGAGTTCTCCATAGTCTGATGCTATAACACCTAGAGAGTTCTCCATAGTCTGATGCTATAACACCTAGAGAGTTCTCCATAGTCTGATGCTATAACACCCAGAGAGTTCTCCATAGTCTGATGCTATTACACCCAGAGAGTTCTCCATAGTCTGATACTGTAACACCTAGAGAGTTCTCCATAGTCTGATGCTATAACACCCAGAGAGTTCTCCATAGTCTGATGCTATAACACCTAGAGAGTTCTCCATAGTCTGATGCTGTAACACCTAGAGAGTTCTCCATAGTCTGATGCTATAACACCCAAAGAGTTCTCCATAGTCTGATGCTGTTACACCCAGAGAGTTCTCCATAGTCTGATGCTGTAACACCTAGAGAGTTCTCCATAGTCTGATGCTGTAACACCTAGAGAGTTCTCCATAGTCTGATGCTATAACACCTAGAGAGTTCTCCATAGTCTGATGCTGTAACACCTAGAGAGTTCTCCATAGTCTGATGCTGTAACACCTAGAGAGTTCTCCATAGTCTGATGCTGTAACACCTAGAGAGTTCTCCATAGTCTGATGCTGTAACACCTAGAGAGTTCTCCATAGTCTTTGATGCTGTAACACCTAGAGAGTTCTCCATAGTCTCTGATGCTGTAACACCTAGAGAGTTCTCCATAGTCTGATGCTGTAACACCTAGAGAGTTCTCCATAGTCTGATGCTGTAACACCTAGAGAGTTCTCCATAGTCTGATGCTGTAACACCTAGAGAGTTCTCCATAGTCTGATGCTGTAACACCTAGAGAGTTCTCCATAGTCTCTGATGCTGTAACACCTAGAGAGTTCTCCATAGTCTGATGTTATAACACCTAGAGAGTTCTCCATAGTCTGATGCTATAACACCCAGAGAGTTCTCCATAGTCTGATGCTATAACACCTAGAGAGTTCTCCATAGTCTGATGCTGTAACACCTAGAGAGTTCTCCATAGTCTCTGATGCTGTAACACCTAGAGAGTTCTCCATAGTCTCTGATGCTGTAACACCCAGAGAGTTCTCCATAGTCTGATGCTATTACACCCAGAGAGTTCTCCATAGTCTGATACTGTAACACCTAGAGAGTTTTCCATAGTCTGATGCTATAACACCCAGAGAGTTCTCCATAGTCTGATGCTGTAACACCTAGAGAGTTCTCCATAGTCTGATGCTGTAACACCTAGAGAGTTCTCCATAGTCTGATGCTGTTACACCCAGAGAGTTCTCCATAGTCTGATGCTATAACACCTAGAGAGTTCTCCATAGTCTGATGCTGTTACACCCAGAGAGTTCTCCATAGTCTGATGCTGTAACACCTAGAGAGTTCTCCATAGTCTGATGCTGTAACACCTAGAGAGTTCTCCATAGTCTGATGCTGTAACACCCAGAGAGTTCTCCATAGTCTCTGATGCTGTAACACCTAGAGAGTTCTCCATAGTCTGATGTTATAACACCCAGAGAGTTCTCCATAGTCTGATGCTATAACACCTAGAGAGTTCTCCATAGTCTGATGCTGTAACACCTAGAGAGTTCTCCATAGTCTGATGTTGTAACACCTAGAGAGTTCTCCATAGTCTGATGCTGTTACACCCAGAGAGTTCTCCATAGTCTGATGCTGTAACACCTAGAGAGTTCTCCATAGTCTGATGCTGTTACACCCAGAGAGTTCTCCATAGTCTGATGCTGTAACACCTAGAGAGTTCTCCATAGTCTGATGCTGTAACACCTAGAGAGTTCTCCATAGTCTCTGATGCTGTAACACCTAGAGAGTTCTCCATAGTCTGATGCTATAACACCTAGAGAGTTCTCCATAGTCTGATGCTATAACACCTAGAGAGTTCTCCATAGTCTGATGCTATAACACCCAGAGAGTTCTCCATAGTCTGATGCTATTACACCCAGAGAGTTCTCCATAGTCTGATACTGTAACACCTAGAGAGTTCTCCATAGTCTGATGCTATAACACCCAGAGAGTTCTCCATAGTCTGATGCTATAACACCTAGAGAGTTCTCCATAGTCTGATGCTGTAACACCTAGAGAGTTCTCCATAGTCTGATGCTATAACACCCAAAGAGTTCTCCATAGTCTGATGCTGTTACACCCAGAGAGTTCTCCATAGTCTGATGCTGTAACACCTAGAGAGTTCTCCATAGTCTGATGCTGTAACACCTAGAGAGTTCTCCATAGTCTGATGCTATAACACCTAGAGAGTTCTCCATAGTCTGATGCTGTAACACCTAGAGAGTTCTCCATAGTCTGATGCTGTAACACCTAGAGAGTTCTCCATAGTCTGATGCTGTAACACCTAGAGAGTTCTCCATAGTCTGATGCTGTAACACCTAGAGAGTTCTCCATAGTCTTTGATGCTGTAACACCTAGAGAGTTCTCCATAGTCTCTGATGCTGTAACACCTAGAGAGTTCTCCATAGTCTGATGCTGTAACACCTAGAGAGTTCTCCATAGTCTGATGCTGTAACACCTAGAGAGTTCTCCATAGTCTGATGCTGTAACACCTAGAGAGTTCTCCATAGTCTGATGCTGTAACACCTAGAGAGTTCTCCATAGTCTCTGATGCTGTAACACCTAGAGAGTTCTCCATAGTCTGATGTTATAACACCTAGAGAGTTCTCCATAGTCTGATGCTATAACACCCAGAGAGTTCTCCATAGTCTGATGCTATAACACCTAGAGAGTTCTCCATAGTCTGATGCTGTAACACCTAGAGAGTTCTCCATAGTCTCTGATGCTGTAACACCTAGAGAGTTCTCCATAGTCTCTGATGCTGTAACACCCAGAGAGTTCTCCATAGTCTGATGCTATTACACCCAGAGAGTTCTCCATAGTCTGATACTGTAACACCTAGAGAGTTTTCCATAGTCTGATGCTATAACACCCAGAGAGTTCTCCATAGTCTGATGCTGTAACACCCAGAGAGTTCTCCATAGTCTGATGCTGTAACACCTAGAGAGTTCTCCATAGTCTGATGCTATAACACCCAGAGAGTTCTCCATAGTCTGATGCTATAACACCTAGAGAGTTCTCCATAGTCTGATACTGTAACACCTAGAGAGTTCTCCATAGTCTGATGCTATAACACCCAGAGAGTTCTCCATAGTCTGATGCTATAACACCTAGAGAGTTCTCCATAGTCTGATGCTGTAACACCTAGAGAGTTCTCCATAGTCTGATGCTGTTACACCCAGAGAGTTCTCCATAGTCTGATGCTGTTACACCCAGAGAGTTCTCCATAGTCTGATGCTGTAACACCTAGAGAGTTCTCCATAGTCTGATGCTGTAACACCTAGAGAGTTCTCCATAGTCTGATGCTGTAACACCTAGAGAGTTCTCCATAGTCTGATGCTGTTACACCCAGAGAGTTCTCCATAGTCTGATGCTGTAACACCTAGAGAGTTCTCCATAGTCTGATGCTGTTACACCCAGAGAGTTCTCCATAGTCTGATGCTGTAACACCCAGAGAGTTCTCCATAGTCTGATGCTGTAACACCTAGAGAGTTCTCCATAGTCTGATGCTATAACACCCAGAGAGTTCTCCATAGTCTGATGCTATAACACCTAGAGAGTTCTCCATAGTCTGATGCTGTAACACCTAGAGAGTTCTCCATAGTCTGATGCTGTAACACCTAGAGAGTTCTCCATAGTCTGATGCTGTTACACCCAGAGAGTTCTCCATAGTCTGATGCTGTAACACCTAGAGAGTTCTCCATAGTCTGATGCTGTTACACCCAGAGAGTTCTCCATAGTCTGATGCTGTAACACCTAGAGAGTTCTCCATAGTCTGATGCTGTAACACCTAGAGAGTTCTCCATAGTCTGATGCTATAACACCTAGAGAGTTCTCCATAGTCTGATGCTGTAACACCTAGAGAGTTCTCCATAGTCTGATGCTGTAACACCTAGAGAGTTCTCCATAGTCTGATGCTGTTACACCCAGAGAGTTCTCCATAGTCTGATGCTGTAACACCTAGAGAGTTCTCCATAGTCTGATGCTGTTACACCCAGAGAGTTCTCCATAGTCTGATGCTGTAACACCTAGAGAGTTCTCCATAGTCTGATGCTGTAACACCTAGAGAGTTCTCCATAGTCTGATGCTATAACACCTAGAGAGTTCTCCATAGTCTGATGCTGTAACACCTAGAGAGTTCTCCATAGTCTGATGCTGTAACACCTAGAGAGTTCTCCATAGTCTGATGCTGTAACACCTAGAGAGTTCTCCATAGTCTGATGCTGTAACACCTAGAGAGTTCTCCATAGTCTTTGATGCTGTAACACCTAGAGAGTTCTCCATAGTCTCTGATGCTGTAACACCTAGAGAGTTCTCCATAGTCTGATGCTGTAACACCTAGAGAGTTCTCCATAGTCTGATGCTGTAACACCTAGAGAGTTCTCCATAGTCTGATGCTGTAACACCTAGAGAGTTCTCCATAGTCTGATGCTGTAACACCTAGAGAGTTCTCCATAGTCTCTGATGCTGTAACACCTAGAGAGTTCTCCATAGTCTGATGCTATAACACCTAGAGAGTTCTCCATAGTCTGATGCTATAACACCCAGAGAGTTCTCCATAGTCTGATGCTATAACACCTAGAGAGTTCTCCATAGTCTGATGCTGTAACACCTAGAGAGTTCTCCATAGTCTCTGATGCTGTAACACCTAGAGAGTTCTCCATAGTCTCTGATGCTGTAACACCCAGAGAGTTCTCCATAGTCTGATGCTGTTACACCTAGAGAGTTCTCCATAGTCTGATGCTGTAACACCTAGAGAGTTCTCCATAGTCTTTGATGCTGTAACACCTAGAGAGTTCTCCATAGTCTGATGCTGTAACACCTAGAGAGTTCTCCATAGTCTGATGCTATAACACCCAGAGAGTTCTCCATAGTCTGATGCTGTAACACCTAGAGAGTTCTCCATAGTCTGATACTGTAACACCCAGAGAGTTCTCCATAGTCGTTGATGCTGTAACGCCCAGAGAGTTCTCCATAGTCTGATGCTGTAACACCTAGAGAGTTCTCCATAGTCTGATGCTATAACACCCAGAGAGTTCTCCATAGTCTGATGCTGTAACACCTAGAGAGTTCTCCATAGTCTGATGCTGTTACACCTAGAGAGTTCTCCATAGTCTGATGCTGTAACACCTAGAGAGTTCTCCATAGTCTTTGATGCTGTAACACCTAGAGAGTTCTCCATAGTCTGATACTGTAACACCCAGAGAGTTCTCCATAGTCTGATGCTGTAACACCCAGAGAGTTCTCCATAGTCTGATGCTGTAACACCTAGAGAGTTCTCCATAGTCTGATGCTATAACACCCAGAGAGTTCTCCATAGTCTGATGCTGTAACACCTAGAGAGTTCTCCATAGTCTGATGCTATAACACCTAGAGAGTTCTCCATAGTCTGATGCTGTAACACCTAGAGAGTTCTCCATAGTCTTTGATGCTGTAACACCTAGAGAGTTCTCCATAGTCTCTGATGCTGTAACACCTAGAGAGTTCTCCATAGTCTGATGCTGTAACACCTAGAGAGTTCTCCATAGTCTGATGCTGTAACACCTAGAGAGTTCTCCATGGTCTGATGCTGTAACACCTAGAGAGTTCTCCATAGTCTCTGATGCTGTAACACCTAGAGAGTTCTCCATAGTCTGATGCTGTAACTGATGCTGTAACACCTAGAGAGTTCTCCATAGTCTGATGCTGTAACACCTAGGGAGTTCTCCATAGTCTGATGCTGTAACACCTAGAGAGTTCTCCATAGTCTGATGCTGTAACACCTAGAGAGTTCTCCATAGTCTCTGATGCTGTAACACCTAGAGAGTTCTCCATAGTCTGATGCTATAACACCTAGAGAGTTCTCCATAGTCTGATGCTATAACACCCAGAGAGTTCTCCATAGTCTGATGCTATAACACCTAGAGAGTTCTCCATAGTCTGATGCTGTAACACCTAGAGAGTTCTCCATAGTCTCTGATGCTGTAACACCTAGAGAGTTCTCCATAGTCTGATGCTATAACACCCAGAGAGTTCTCCATAGTCTGATGCTATAACACCTAGAGAGTTCTCCATAGTCTGATGCTGTAACACCTAGAGAGTTCTCCATAGTCTGATGCTGTAACACCCAGAGAGTTCTCCATAGTCTGATACTGTAACACCTAGAGAGTTCTCCATAGTCTGATGCTATAACACCCAGAGAGTTCTCCATAGTCTGATGCTATAACACCTAGAGAGTTCTCCATAGTCTGATGCTGTAACACCTAGAGAGTTCTCCATAGTCTGATGCTGTAACACCTAGAGAGTTCTCCATAGTCTGATGCTGTTACACCCAGAGAGTTCTCCATAGTCTGATGCTGTAACACCTAGAGAGTTCTCCATAGTCTGATGCTGTTACACCCAGAGAGTTCTCCATAGTCTGATGCTGTAACACCCAGAGAGTTCTCCATAGTCTGATGCTGTAACACCTAGAGAGTTCTCCATAGTCTGATGCTATAACACCCAGAGAGTTCTCCATAGTCTGATGCTATAACACCTAGAGAGTTCTCCATAGTCTGATGCTGTAACACCTAGAGAGTTCTCCATAGTCTGATGCTGTAACACCTAGAGAGTTCTCCATAGTCTGATGCTGTTACACCCAGAGAGTTCTCCATAGTCTGATGCTGTAACACCTAGAGAGTTCTCCATAGTCTGATGCTGTTACACCCAGAGAGTTCTCCATAGTCTGATGCTGTAACACCTAGAGAGTTCTCCATAGTCTGATGCTGTAACACCTAGAGAGTTCTCCATAGTCTGATGCTATAACACCTAGAGAGTTCTCCATAGTCTGATGCTGTAACACCTAGAGAGTTCTCCATAGTCTGATGCTGTAACACCTAGAGAGTTCTCCATAGTCTGATGCTGTTACACCCAGAGAGTTCTCCATAGTCTGATGCTGTAACACCTAGAGAGTTCTCCATAGTCTGATGCTGTTACACCCAGAGAGTTCTCCATAGTCTGATGCTGTAACACCTAGAGAGTTCTCCATAGTCTGATGCTGTAACACCTAGAGAGTTCTCCATAGTCTGATGCTATAACACCTAGAGAGTTCTCCATAGTCTGATGCTGTAACACCTAGAGAGTTCTCCATAGTCTGATGCTGTAACACCTAGAGAGTTCTCCATAGTCTGATGCTGTAACACCTAGAGAGTTCTCCATAGTCTGATGCTGTAACACCTAGAGAGTTCTCCATAGTCTTTGATGCTGTAACACCTAGAGAGTTCTCCATAGTCTCTGATGCTGTAACACCTAGAGAGTTCTCCATAGTCTGATGCTGTAACACCTAGAGAGTTCTCCATAGTCTGATGCTGTAACACCTAGAGAGTTCTCCATAGTCTGATGCTGTAACACCTAGAGAGTTCTCCATAGTCTGATGCTGTAACACCTAGAGAGTTCTCCATAGTCTCTGATGCTGTAACACCTAGAGAGTTCTCCATAGTCTGATGCTATAACACCTAGAGAGTTCTCCATAGTCTGATGCTATAACACCCAGAGAGTTCTCCATAGTCTGATGCTATAACACCTAGAGAGTTCTCCATAGTCTGATGCTGTAACACCTAGAGAGTTCTCCATAGTCTCTGATGCTGTAACACCTAGAGAGTTCTCCATAGTCTCTGATGCTGTAACACCCAGAGAGTTCTCCATAGTCTGATGCTGTTACACCTAGAGAGTTCTCCATAGTCTGATGCTGTAACACCTAGAGAGTTCTCCATAGTCTTTGATGCTGTAACACCTAGAGAGTTCTCCATAGTCTGATGCTGTAACACCTAGAGAGTTCTCCATAGTCTGATGCTATAACACCCAGAGAGTTCTCCATAGTCTGATGCTGTAACACCTAGAGAGTTCTCCATAGTCTGATACTGTAACACCCAGAGAGTTCTCCATAGTCGTTGATGCTGTAACGCCCAGAGAGTTCTCCATAGTCTGATGCTGTAACACCTAGAGAGTTCTCCATAGTCTGATGCTATAACACCCAGAGAGTTCTCCATAGTCTGATGCTGTAACACCTAGAGAGTTCTCCATAGTCTGATGCTGTTACACCTAGAGAGTTCTCCATAGTCTGATGCTGTAACACCTAGAGAGTTCTCCATAGTCTTTGATGCTGTAACACCTAGAGAGTTCTCCATAGTCTGATACTGTAACACCCAGAGAGTTCTCCATAGTCTGATGCTGTAACACCCAGAGAGTTCTCCATAGTCTGATGCTGTAACACCTAGAGAGTTCTCCATAGTCTGATGCTATAACACCCAGAGAGTTCTCCATAGTCTGATGCTGTAACACCTAGAGAGTTCTCCATAGTCTGATGCTATAACACCTAGAGAGTTCTCCATAGTCTGATGCTGTAACACCTAGAGAGTTCTCCATAGTCTTTGATGCTGTAACACCTAGAGAGTTCTCCATAGTCTCTGATGCTGTAACACCTAGAGAGTTCTCCATAGTCTGATGCTGTAACACCTAGAGAGTTCTCCATAGTCTGATGCTGTAACACCTAGAGAGTTCTCCATAGTCTGATGCTGTAACACCTAGAGAGTTCTCCATAGTCTCTGATGCTGTAACACCTAGAGAGTTCTCCATAGTCTGATGCTGTAACACCTAGAGAGTTCTCCATAGTCTGATGCTGTAACACCTAGGGAGTTCTCCATAGTCTGATGCTGTAACACCTAGAGAGTTCTCCATAGTCTGATGCTGTAACACCTAGAGAGTTCTCCATAGTCTCTGATGCTGTAACACCTAGAGAGTTCTCCATAGTCTGATGCTATAACACCTAGAGAGTTCTCCATAGTCTGATGCTATAACACCTAGAGAGTTCTCCATAGTCTGATGCTATAACACCCAGAGAGTTCTCCATAGTCTGATGCTATTACACCCAGAGAGTTCTCCATAGTCTGATACTGTAACACCTAGAGAGTTCTCCATAGTCTGATGCTATAACACCCAGAGAGTTCTCCATAGTCTGATGCTATAACACCTAGAGAGTTCTCCATAGTCTCTGATGCTGTAACACCTCGAGAGTTCTCCATAGTCTCTGATGCTGTAACACCTAGAGAGTTCTCCATAGTCTGATGCTATAACACCCAGAGAGTTCTCCATAGTCTGATGCTATAACACCTAGAGAGTTCTCCATAGTCTGATGCTGTAACACCTAGAGAGTTCTCCATAGTCTGATGCTGTAACACCCAGAGAGTTCTCCATAGTCTGATACTGTAACACCTAGAGAGTTCTCCATAGTCTGATGCTATAACACCCAGAGAGTTCTCCATAGTCTGATGCTATAACACCTAGAGAGTTCTCCATAGTCTGATGCTGTAACACCTAGAGAGTTCTCCATAGTCTGATGCTGTAACACCTAGAGAGTTCTCCATAGTCTGATGCTGTTACACCCAGAGAGTTCTCCATAGTCTGATGCTGTAACACCTAGAGAGTTCTCCATAGTCTGATGCTGTTACACCCAGAGAGTTCTCCATAGTCTGATGCTGTAACACCCAGAGAGTTCTCCATAGTCTGATGCTGTAACACCTAGAGAGTTCTCCATAGTCTGATGCTGTAACACCTAGAGAGTTCTCCATAGTCTGATGCTATAACACCTAGAGAGTTCTCCATAGTCTGATGCTGTAACACCTAGAGAGTTCTCCATAGTCTGATGCTGTAACACCTAGAGAGTTCTCCATAGTCTGATGCTGTTACACCCAGAGAGTTCTCCATAGTCTGATGCTGTAACACCTAGAGAGTTCTCCATAGTCTGATGCTGTTACACCCAGAGAGTTCTCCATAGTCTGATGCTGTAACACCTAGAGAGTTCTCCATAGTCTGATGCTGTAACACCTAGAGAGTTCTCCATAGTCTGATGCTATAACACCTAGAGAGTTCTCCATAGTCTGATGCTGTAACACCTAGAGAGTTCTCCATAGTCTGATGCTGTAACACCTAGAGAGTTCTCCATAGTCTGATGCTGTTACACCCAGAGAGTTCTCCATAGTCTGATGCTGTAACACCTAGAGAGTTCTCCATAGTCTGATGCTGTAACACCCAGAGAGTTCTCCATAGTCTGATGCTGTAACACCTAGAGAGTTCTCCATAGTCTGATGCTGTAACACCTAGAGAGTTCTCCATAGTCTGATGCTATAACACCTAGAGAGTTCTCCATAGTCTGATGCTGTAACACCTAGAGAGTTCTCCATAGTCTGATGCTGTAACACCTAGAGAGTTCTCCATAGTCTGATGCTGTAACACCTAGAGAGTTCTCCATAGTCTGATGCTGTAACACCTAGAGAGTTCTCCATAGTCTTTGATGCTGTAACACCTAGAGAGTTCTCCATAGTCTCTGATGCTGTAACACCTAGAGAGTTCTCCATAGTCTGATGCTGTAACACCTAGAGAGTTCTCCATAGTCTGATGCTGTAACACCTAGAGAGTTCTCCATAGTCTGATGCTGTAACACCTAGAGAGTTCTCCATAGTCTGATGCTGTAACACCTAGAGAGTTCTCCATAGTCTCTGATGCTGTAACACCTAGAGAGTTCTCCATAGTCTGATGCTATAACACCTAGAGAGTTCTCCATAGTCTGATGCTATAACACCCAGAGAGTTCTCCATAGTCTGATGCTATAACACCTAGAGAGTTCTCCATAGTCTGATGCTGTAACACCTAGAGAGTTCTCCATAGTCTCTGATGCTGTAACACCTAGAGAGTTCTCCATAGTCTCTGATGCTGTAACACCTAGAGAGTTCTCCATAGTCTGATGCTGTTACACCTAGAGAGTTCTCCATAGTCTGATGCTATAACACCTAGAGAGTTCTCCATAGTCTTTGATGCTGTAACACCTAGAGAGTTCTCCATAGTCTTTGATGCTGTAACACCTAGAGAGTTATCCATAGTCTGATGCTATAACACCTAGAGAGTTCTCCATAGTCTGATGCTATAACACCTAGAGAGTTCTCCATAGTCTGATGCTATAACACCCAGAGAGTTCTCCATAGTCTTGATGCTGTAACACCCAGAGAGTTCTCCATAGTCTGATGCTGTAACACCTAGAGAGTTCTCCATAGTCTGATGCTATAACACCCAGAGAGTTCTCCATAGTCTGATGCTATAACACCTAGAGAGTTCTCCATAGTCTGATGCTGTTACACCTAGAGAGTTCTCCATAGTCTGATGCTGTAACACCTAGAGAGTTCTCCATAGTCTTTGATGCTGTAACACCTAGAGAGTTCTCCATAGTCTGATGCTGTAACACCTAGAGAGTTCTCCATAGTCTGATGCTGTAACACCCAGAGAGTTCTCCATAGTCTGATGCTGTAACACCTAGAGAGTTCTCCATAGTCTGATGCTATAACACCCAGAGAGTTCTCCATAGTCTGATGCTGTAACACCTAGAGAGTTCTCCATAGTCTGATGCTATAACACCTAGAGAGTTCTCCATAGTCTGATGCTGTAACACCTAGAGAGTTCTCCATAGTCTGATGCTGTAACACCTAGAGAGTTCTCCATAGTCTCTGATGCTGTAACACCTAGAGAGTTCTCCATAGTCTGATGCTGTAACACCTAGAGAGTTCTCCATAGTCTGATGCTGTAACACCTAGAGAGTTCTCCATAGTCTGATGCTGTAACACCTAGAGAGTTCTCCATAGTCTGATGCTGTAACACCTAGAGAGTTCTCCATAGTCTGATGCTGTAACACCTAGAGAGTTCTCCATAGTCTGATGCTGTAACACCTAGAGAGTTCTCCATAGTCTGATGCTATAACACCTAGAGAGTTCTCCATAGTCTGATGCTGTAACACCTAGAGAGTTCTCCATAGTCTGATGCTGTAACACCTAGAGAGTTCTCCATAGTCTGATGCTGTAACACCTAGAGAGTTCTCCATAGTCTGATGCTGTAACACCTAGAGAGTTCTCCATAGTCTGATGCTGTAACACCTAGAGAGTTCTCCATAGTCTGATGCTGTAACACCCAGAGAGTTCTCCATAGTCTGATGCTGTAACACCTAGAGAGTTCTCCATAGTCTGATGCTGTAACACCTAGAGAGTTCTCCATAGTCTGATGCTATAACACCTAGAGAGTTCTCCATAGTCTGATGCTGTAACACCTAGAGAGTTCTCCATAGTCTGATGCTATAACACCCAGAGAGTTCTCCATAGTCTGATGCTGTAACACCTAGAGAGTTCTCCATAGTCTGATGCTGTAACACCTAGAGAGTTCTCCATAGTCTCTGATGCTGTAACACCTAGAGTTCTCCATAGTCTGATGCTGTAACACCTAGAGAGTTCTCCATAGTCTGATGCTGTAACACCTAGAGAGTTCTCCATAGTCTGATGCTATAACACCTAGAGAGTTCTCCATAGTCTGATGCTGTAACACCTAGAGAGTTCTCCATAGTCTGATGCTGTAACACCTAGAGAGTTCTCCATAGTCTGATGCTGTAACACCTAGAGAGTTCTCCATAGTCTGATGCTGTAACACCTAGAGAGTTCTCCATAGTCTGATGCTGTAACACCCAGAGAGTTCTCCATAGTCTGATGCTAACACCCAGAGAGTTCTCCATAGTCTGATGCTGTAACACCTAGAGAGTTCTCCATAGTCTGATGCTATAACACCCAGAGAGTTCTCCATAGTCTGATGCTATAACACCTAGAGAGTTCTCCATAGTCTGATGCTGTAACACCTAGAGAGTTCTCCATAGTCTGATGCTGTAACACCTAGAGAGTTCTCCATAGTCTGATGCTGTAACACCTAGAGAGTTCTCCATAGTCTGATGCTGTAACACCTAGAGAGTTCTCCATAGTCTGATGCTGTAACACCTAGAGAGTTCTCCATAGTCTGATGCTGTAACACCTAGAGAGTTCTCCATAGTCTGATGCTGTAACACCTAGAGAGTTCTCCATAGTCTGATGCTGTAACACCTAGAGAGTTCTCCATAGTCTGATGCTGTAACACCTAGAGAGTTCTCCATAGTCTGATGCTGTAACACCTAGAGAGTTCTCCATAGTCTGATGCTGTAACACCTAGAGAGTTCTCCATAGTCTGATGCTGTAACACCTAGAGAGTTCTCCATAGTCTGATGCTATAACACCTAGAGAGTTCTCCATAGTCTGATGCTATAACACCCAGAGAGTTCTCCATAGTCTGATGCTATAACACCTAGAGAGTTCTCCATAGTCTGATGCTGTAACACCTAGAGAGTTCTCCATAGTCTCTGATGCTGTAACACCTAGAGAGTTCTCCATAGTCTCTGATGCTGTAACACCTAGAGAGTTCTCCATAGTCTGATGCTGTACACCTAGAGAGTTCTCCATAGTCTGATGCTGTAACACCTAGAGAGTTCTCCATAGTCTTTGATGCTGTAACACCTAGAGAGTTCTCCATAGTCTGTGATGCTGTAACACCTAGAGAGTTCTCCATAGTCTTTGATGCTGTAACACCTAGAGAGTTCTCCATAGTCTGATGCTGTAACACCTAGAGAGTTCTCCATAGTCTGATGCTATAACACCTAGAGAGTTCTCCATAGTCTGATGCTATAACACCTAGAGAGTTCTCCATAGTCTGATGCTATAACACCTAGAGAGTTCTCCATAGTCTGATGCTATAACACCTAGAGAGTTCTCCATAGTCTGATGCTATAACACCTAGAGAGTTCTCCATAGTCTGATGCTATAACACCTAGAGAGTTCTCCATAGTCTGATGCTATAACACCCAGAGAGTTCTCCATAGTCTGATGCTATTACACCCAGAGAGTTCTCCATAGTCTGATACTGTAACACCTAGAGAGTTCTCCATAGTCTGATGCTATAACACCCAGAGAGTTCTCCATAGTCTGATGCTATAACACCTAGAGAGTTCTCCATAGTCTGATGCTGTAACACCTAGAGAGTTCTCCATAGTCTCTGATGCTGTAACACCTAGAGAGTTCTCCATAGTCTGATGCTGTAACACCCAGAGAGTTCTCCATAGTCTGATGCTGTAACACCTAGAGAGTTCTCCATAGTCTGATGCTGTTCCACCCAGAGAGTTCTCCATAGTCTGATGCTGTAACACCTAGAGAGTTCTCCATAGTCTGATGCTGTAACACCTAGAGAGTTCTCCATAGTCTGATGCTATAACACGAGAGTTCTCCATAGTCTGATGCTATAACACCCAGAGAGTTCTCCATAGTCTGATGCTGTAACACCTAGAGAGTTCTCCATAGTCTGATGCTATAACACCTAGAGAGTTCTCCATAGTCTGATGCTATAACACCTAGAGAGTTCTCCATAGTCTGATGCTATAACACCTAGAGAGTTCTCCATAGTCTGATGCTATAACACCTAGAGAGTTCTCCATAGTCTGATGCTATAACACCCAGAGAGTTCTCCATAGTCTGATGCTATACACCCAGAGAGTTCTCCATAGTCTGATACTGTAACACCTAGAGAGTTCTCCATAGTCTGATGCTATAACACCCAGAGAGTTCTCCATAGTCTGATGCTATAACACCTAGAGAGTTCTCCATAGTCTGATGCTGTAACACCTAGAGAGTTCTCCATAGTCTCTGATGCTGTAACACCTAGAGAGTTCTCCATAGTCTGATGCTGTAACACCTAGAGAGTTCTCCATAGTCTGATGCTGTAACACCTAGAGAGTTCTCCATAGTCTGATGCTGTAACACCTAGAGAGTTCTCCATAGTCTTTGATGCTGTAACACCTAGAGAGTTCTCCATAGTCTGATGCTGTAACACCTAGAGAGTTCTCCATAGTCTGATGCTGTAACACCTAGAGAGTTCTCCATAGTCTGATGCTGTAACACCTAGAGAGTTCTCCATAGTCTGATGCTGTAACACCTAGAGAGTTCTCCATAGTCTGATGCTGTAACACCTAGAGAGTTCTCCATAGTCTGATGCTGTAACACCTAGAGAGTTCTCCATAGTCTGATGCTGTAACACCTAGAGAGTTCTCCATAGTCTGATGCTGTAACACCTAGAGAGTTCTCCATAGTCTGATGCTGTAACACCTAGAGAGTTCTCCATAGTCTGATGCTGTAACACCTAGAGAGTTCTCCATAGTCTGATGCTATAACACCCAGAGAGTTCTCCATAGTCTGATGCTATAACACCTAGAGAGTTCTCCATAGTCTGATGCTGTAACACCTAGAGAGTTCTCCATAGTCTGATGCTGTAACACCTAGAGAGTTCTCCATAGTCTGATGCTGTAACACCTAGAGAGTTCTCCATAGTCTGATGCTGTTACACCTAGAGAGTTCTCCATAGTCTGATGCTGTAACACCTAGAGAGTTCTCCATAGTCTGATGCTGTAACACCTAGAGAGTTCTCCATAGTCTGATGCTGTAACACCTAGAGAGTTAATAGTCTGATGCTATAACACCTAGAGAGTTCTCCATAGTCTGATGCTATAACACCTAGAGAGTTCTCCATAGTCTGATGCTATAACACCTAGAGAGTTCTCCATAGTCTGATGCTGTAACACCCAGAGAGTTCTCCATAGTCTGATGCTGTAACACCTAGAGAGTTCTCCATAGTCTGATGCTATAACACCCAGAGAGTTCTCCATAGTCTGATGCTATAACACCTAGAGAGTTCTCCATAGTCTGATGCTGTAACACCTAGAGAGTTCTCCATAGTCTGATGCTGTAACACCTAGAGAGTTCTCCATAGTCTGATGCTGTAACACCTAGAGAGTTCTCCATAGTCTGATGCTGTAACACCTAGAGAGTTCTCCATAGTCTGATGCTGTAACACCTAGAGAGTTCTCCATAGTCTGATGCTGTTACACCTAGAGAGTTCTCCATAGTCTCTGATGCTGTAACACCTAGAGAGTTCTCCATAGTCTGATGCTGTAACACCTAGAGAGTTCTCCATAGTCTGATGCTGTAACACCTAGAGAGTTCTCCATAGTCTGATGCTGTAACACCTAGAGAGTTCTCCATAGTCTGATGCTGTAACACCTAGAGAGTTCTCCATAGTCTGATGCTGTAACACCTAGAGAGTTCTCCATAGTCTGATGCTATAACACCTAGAGAGTTCTCCATAGTCTGATGCTATAACACCCAGAGAGTTCTCCATAGTCTGATGCTATAACACCTAGAGAGTTCTCCATAGTCTGATGCTGTAACACCTAGAGAGTTCTCCATAGTCTGATGCTGTAACACCTAGAGAGTTCTCCATAGTCTGATGCTGTAACACCTAGAGAGTTCTCCATAGTCTGATGCTGTAACACCTAGAGAGTTCTCCATAGTCTGATGCTGTAACACCTAGAGAGTTCTCCATAGTCTGATGCTGTAACACCTAGAGAGTTCTCCATAGTCTCTGATGCTGTAACACCTAGAGAGTTCTCCATAGTCTGATGCTGTAACACCTAGAGAGTTCTCCATAGTCTGATGCTGTAACACCTAGAGAGTTCTCCATAGTCTGATGCTGTAACACCTAGAGAGTTCTCCATAGTCTGATGCTGTAACACCTAGAGAGTTCTCCATAGTCTCTGATGCTGTAACACCTAGAGAGTTCTCCATAGTCTGATGCTATAACACCTAGAGAGTTCTCCATAGTCTGATGCTATAACACCTAGAGAGTTCTCCATAGTCTGATGCTATAACACCTAGAGAGTTCTCCATAGTCTGATGCTGTAACACCTAGAGAGTTCTCCATAGTCTCTGATGCTGTAACACCTAGAGAGTTCTCCATAGTCTGATGCTGTAACACCTAGAGAGTTCTCCATAGTCTGATGCTGTAACACCTAGAGAGTTCTCCATAGTCTGATGCTGTAACACCTAGAGAGTTCTCCATAGTCTTTGATGCTGTAACACCTAGAGAGTTCTCCATAGTCTCTGATGCTGTAACACCTAGAGAGTTCTCCATAGTCTGATGCTGTAACACCTAGAGAGTTCTCCATAGTCTGATGCTGTAACACCTAGAGAGTTCTCCATAGTCTGATGCTATAACACCTAGAGAGTTCTCCATAGTCTGATGCTATAACACCTAGAGAGTTCTCCATAGTCTGATGCTATAACACCTAGAGAGTTCTCCATAGTCTGATGCTATAACACCTAGAGAGTTCTCCATAGTCTGATGCTATAACACCTAGAGAGTTCTCCATAGTCTGATGCTATAACACCTAGAGAGTTCTCCATAGTCTGATGCTATAACACCCAGAAAGTTCTCCATAGTCTGATGCTATTACACCCAGAGAGTTCTCCATAGTCTGATACTGTAACACCTAGAGAGTTCTCCATAGTCTGATGCTATAACACCCAGAGAGTTCTCCATAGTCTGATGCTATAACACCTAGAGAGTTCTCCATAGTCTGATGCTGTAACACCTAGAGAGTTCTCCATAGTCTGATGCTGTAACACCTAGAGAGTTCTCCATAGTCTGATGCTGTTACACCCAGAGAGTTCTCCATAGTCTGATGCTGTAACACCTAGAGAGTTCTCCATAGTCTGATGCTGTTCCACCCAGAGAGTTCTCCATAGTCTGATGCTGTAACACCTAGAGAGTTCTCCATAGTCTGATGCTGTAACACCTAGAGAGTTCTCCATAGTCTGATGCTATAACACCCAGAGAGTTCTCCATAGTCTGATGCTATAACACCCAGAGAGTTCTCCATAGTCTGATACTGTAACACCTAGAGAGTTCTCCATAGTCTGATGCTATAACACCTAGAGAGTTCTCCATAGTCTGATGCTATAACACCTAGAGAGTTCTCCATAGTCTGATGCTATAACACCTAGAGAGTTCTCCATAGTCTGATGCTATAACACCTAGAGAGTTCTCCATAGTCTGATGCTATAACACCCAGAAAGTTCTCCATAGTCTGATGCTATTACACCCAGAGAGTTCTCCATAGTCTGATACTGTAACACCTAGAGAGTTCTCCATAGTCTGATGCTATAACACCCAGAGAGTTCTCCATAGTCTGATGCTATAACACCTAGAGAGTTCTCCATAGTCTGATGCTGTAACACCTAGAGAGTTCTCCATAGTCTGATGCTGTAACACCTGAGAGTTCTCCATAGTCTGATGCTGTAACACCTAGAGAGTTCTCCATAGTCTGATGCTGTAACACCTAGAGAGTTCTCCATAGTCTGATGCTGTAACACCTAGAGAGTTCTCCATAGTCTGATGCTATAACACCTAGAGAGTTCTCCATAGTCTGATGCTGTAACACCTAGAGAGTTCTCCATAGTCTGATGCTGTAACACCTGAGAGTTCTCCATAGTCTGATGCTGTAACACCTAGAGAGTTCTCCATAGTCTGATGCTGTAACACCTAGAGAGTTCTCCATAGTCTGATGCTGTAACACCTAGAGAGTTCTCCATAGTCTGATGCTGTAACACCTAGAGAGTTCTCCATAGTCTGATGCTGTAACACCTAGAGAGTTCTCCATAGTCTGATGCTGTAACACCTAGAGAGTTCTCCATAGTCTGATGCTGTAACACCTAGAGAGTTCTCCATAGTCTGATGCTGTAACACCTAGAGAGTTCTCCATAGTCTGATGCTATAACACCTAGAGAGTTCTCCATAGTCTGATGCTACACCTAGAGAGTTCTCCATAGTCTGATGCTGTAACACCTAGAGAGTTCTCCATAGTCTGATGCTGTAACACCTAACTCCATAGTCCTGATGCTGTAACACCTAGAGTTCTCCATAGTCTGATGCTGTAACACCTAACAGTTCTCCATAGTCTGATGCTGTAACACCTAGAGAGTTCTCCATAGTCTGATGCTGTAACACCTAGAGAGTTCTCCATAGTCTGATGCTGTAACACCTAGAGAGTTCTCCATAGTCTGATGCTATAACACCTAGAGAGTTCTCCATAGTCTGATGCTATAACACCTAGAGAGTTCTCCATAGTCTGATGCTATAACACCTAGAGAGTTCTCCATAGTCTGATGCTATAACACCCAGAGAGTTCTCCATAGTCTGATGCTGTAACACCTAGAGAGTTCTCCATAGTCTGATGCTGTAACACCTAGAGAGTTCTCCATAGTCTGATGCTATAACACCTAGAGAGTTCTCCATAGTCTGATGCTGTAACACCTAGAGAGTTCTCCATAGTCTGATGCTATAACACCCAGAGAGTTCTCCATAGTCTGATGCTGTAACACCTAGAGAGTTCTCCATAGTCTGATGCTGTAACACCTAGAGAGTTCTCCATAGTCTCTGATGCTGTAACACCTAGAGAGTTCTCCATAGTCTGATGCTGTAACACCTAGAGAGTTCTCCATAGTCTGATGCTGTAACACCTAGAGAGTTCTCCATAGTCTGATGCTGTAACACCTAGAGAGTTCTCCATAGTCTGATGCTGTAACACCTAGAGAGTTCTCCATAGTCTGATGCTCACCTGTCTGATGCTGTAACACCTAGAGAGTTCTCCATAGTCTGATGCTGTAACACCTAGAGAGTTCTCCATAGTCTGATGCTATAACACCTAGAGAGTTCTCCATAGTCTGATGCTATAACACCTAGAGAGTTCTCCATAGTCTGATGCTATAACACCTAGAGAGTTCTCCATAGTCTGATGCTGTAACACCTAGAGAGTTCTCCATAGTCTCTGATGCTGTAACACCTAGAGAGTTCTCCATAGTCTGTGATGCTGTAACACCTAGAGAGTTCTCCATAGTCTGATGCTGTTACACCTAGAGAGTTCTCCATAGTCTGATGCTATAACACCTAGAGAGTTCTCCATAGTCTTTGATGCTGTAACACCTAGAGAGTTCTCCATAGTCTTTGATGCTGTAACACCTAGAGAGTTCTCCATAGTCTTTGATGCTGTAACACCTAGAGAGTTCTCCATAGTCTGATGCTGTAACACCTAGAGAGTTCTCCATAGTCTGATGCTATAACACCTAGAGAGTTCTCCATAGTCTGATGCTATAACACCTAGAGAGTTCTCCATAGTCTGATGCTATAACACCTAGAGAGTTCTCCATAGTCTGATGCTATAACACCTAGAGAGTTCTCCATAGTCTGATGCTATAACACCTAGAGAGTTCTCCATAGTCTGATGCTATAACACCTAGAGAGTTCTCCATAGTCTGATGCTATAACACCCAGAAAGTTCTCCATAGTCTGATGCTATTACACCCAGAGAGTTCTCCATAGTCTGATACTGTAACACCTAGAGAGTTCTCCATAGTCTGATGCTATAACACCCAGAGAGTTCTCCATAGTCTGATGCTATAACACCTAGAGAGTTCTCCATAGTCTGATGCTGTAACACCTAGAGAGTTCTCCATAGTCTGATGCTGTAACACCTAGAGAGTTCTCCATAGTCTGATGCTGTTACACCCAGAGAGTTCTCCATAGTCTGATGCTGTAACACCTAGAGAGTTCTCCATAGTCTGATGCTGTTCCACCCAGAGAGTTCTCCATAGTCTGATGCTGTAACACCTAGAGAGTTCTCCATAGTCTGATGCTGTAACACCTAGAGAGTTCTCCATAGTCTGATGCTATAACACCCAGAGAGTTCTCCATAGTCTGATGCTATAACACCCAGAGAGTTCTCCATAGTCTGATACTGTAACACCTAGAGAGTTCTCCATAGTCTGATGCTATAACACCTAGAGAGTTCTCCATAGTCTGATGCTATAACACCTAGAGAGTTCTCCATAGTCTGATGCTATAACACCTAGAGAGTTCTCCATAGTCTGATGCTATAACACCTAGAGAGTTCTCCATAGTCTGATCTGAAAGTTCTCCATAGTCTGATGCTAACACCCAGAGAGTTCTCCATAGTCTGATACTGTAACACCTAGAGAGTTCTCCATAGTCTGATGCTATAACACCCAGAGAGTTCTCCATAGTCTGATGCTATAACACCTAGAGAGTTCTCCATAGTCTGATGCTGTAACACCTAGAGAGTTCTCCATAGTCTGATGCTGTAACACCTAGAGAGTTCTCCATAGTCTGATGCTGTTACACCCAGAGAGTTCTCCATAGTCTGATGCTGTAACACCTAGAGAGTTCTCCACTGATGCTGTTCCACCTAGAGAGTTCTCCATAGTCTGATGCTGTAACACCTAGAGAGTTCTCCATAGTCTGATGCTGTAACACCTAGAGAGTTCTCCATAGTCTGATGCTATAACACCCAGAGAGTTCTCCATAGTCTGATGCTATAACACCCAGAGAGTTCTCCATAGTCTGATGCTGTAACACCTAGAGAGTTCTCCATAGTCTGATGCTATAACACCTAGAGAGTTCTCCATAGTCTGATGCTATAACACCTAGAGAGTTCTCCATAGTCTGATGCTGTAACACCTAGAGAGTTCTCCATAGTCTGATGCTATAACACCTAGAGAGTTCTCCATAGTCTGATGCTGTAACACCCAGAGAGTTCTCCATAGTCTGATGCTGTAACACCTAGAGAGTTCTCCATAGTCTGATGCTGTAACACCCAGAGAGTTCTCCATAGTCTGATGCTGTAACACCTAGAGAGTTCTCCATAGTCTGATGCTATAACACCTAGAGAGTTCTCCATAGTCTGATGCTATAACACCTAGAGAGTTCTCCATAGTCTGATGCTATAACACCTAGAGAGTTCTCCATAGTCTGATGCTATAACACCCACCTCCATAGAGCTGTAACACCCAGAGTTCTCCATAGTCTGATGCTGTAACACCTAGAGAGTTCTCCATAAACACCACCTAGAGAGTTCTCCATAGTCTGATGCTGACCTAGAGAG
The DNA here is from genome assembly GCF_023373465.1 of Oncorhynchus keta. Classification (NCBI taxonomy): domain Eukaryota; kingdom Metazoa; phylum Chordata; class Actinopteri; order Salmoniformes; family Salmonidae; genus Oncorhynchus; species Oncorhynchus keta. The sequence goes on along the minus strand of NW_026285473.1, from coordinate 4,251 downwards.
TTCTCCATAGTCTGATGCTGTAACACCTAGAGAGTTCTCCATAGTCTGATGCTATAACACCTAGAGAGTTCTCCATAGTCTGATGCTGTAACACCTAGAGAGTTCTCCATAGTCTGATGCTATAACACCTAGAGAGTTCTCCATAGTCTGATGCTATAACACCCAGAGAGTTCTCCATAGTCTGATGCTGTAACACCTAGAGAGTTCTCCATAGTCTGATGCTGTAACACCTAGAGAGTTCTCCATAGTCTGATGCTATAACACCTAGAGAGTTCTCCATAGTCTGATGCTGTAACACCTAGAGAGTTCTCCATAGTCTGATGCTGTAACACCTAGAGAGTTCTCCATAGTCTCTGATGCTGTAACACCTAGAGAGTTCTCCATAGTCTGATGCTGTAACACCTAGAGAGTTCTCCATAGTCTGATGCTGTAACACCTAGAGAGTTCTCCATAGTCTTTGATGCTATAACACCTAGAGAGTTCTCCATAGTCTTTGATGCTGTAACACCTAGAGAGTTCTCCATAGTCTTTGATGCTGTAACACCTAGAGAGTTCTCCATAGTCTTTGATGCTGTAACACCTAGAGAGTTCTCCATAGTCTGATGCTGTAACACCTAGAGAGTTCTCCATAGTCTGATGCTATAACACCTAGAGAGTTCTCCATAGTCTGATGCTATAACACCTAGAGAGTTCTCCATAGTCTATGCTAAACACCTAGAGAGTTCTCCATAGTCTGATGCTATAACACCTAGAGAGTTCTCCATAGTCTGATGCTATAACACCTAGAGAGTTCTCCATAGTCTGATGCTATAACACCTAGAGAGTTCTCCATAGTCTGATGCTATAACACCCAGAAAGTTCTCCATAGTCTGATGCTATTACACCCAGAGAGTTCTCCATAGTCTGATACTGTAACACCTAGAGAGTTCTCCATAGTCTGATGCTATAACACCCAGAGAGTTCTCCATAGTCTGATGCTATAACACCTAGAGAGTTCTCCATAGTCTGATGCTGTAACACCTAGAGAGTTCTCCATAGTCTGATGCTGTAACACCTAGAGAGTTCTCCATAGTCTGATGCTGTTACACCCAGAGAGTTCTCCATAGTCTGATGCTGTAACACCTAGAGAGTTCTCCATAGTCTGATGCTGTTCCACCCAGAGAGTTCTCCATAGTCTGATGCTGTAACACCTAGAGAGTTCTCCATAGTCTGATGCTGTAACACCTAGAGAGTTCTCCATAGTCTGATGCTATAACACCCAGAGAGTTCTCCATAGTCTGATGCTATAACACCCAGAGAGTTCTCCATAGTCTGATACTGTAACACCTAGAGAGTTCTCCATAGTCTGATGCTATAACACCCAGAGAGTTCTCCATAGTCTGATGCTATAACACCTAGAGAGTTCTCCATAGTCTGATGCTGTAACACCTAGAGAGTTCTCCATAGTCTGATGCTGTAACACCTAGAGAGTTCTCCATAGTCTGATGCTGTTACACCCAGAGAGTTCTCCATAGTCTGATGCTGTAACACCTAGAGAGTTCTCCATAGTCTGATGCTGTTACACCCAGAGAGTTCTCCATAGTCTGATGCTGTAACACCTAGAGAGTTCTCCATAGTCTGATGCTATAACACCTAGAGAGTTCTCCATAGTCTGATGCTATAACACCCAGAGAGTTCTCCATAGTCTGATGCTATAACACCTAGAGAGTTCTCCATAGTCTGATGCTATAACACCCAGAGAGTTCTCCATAGTCTGATGCTGTAACACCCAGAGAGTTCTCCATAGTCTGATGCTGTAACACCCAGAGAGTTCTCCATAGTCTGATGCTGTAACACCTAGAGAGTTCTCCATAGTCTGATGCTATAACACCTAGAGAGTTCTCCATAGTCTGATGCTATAACACCTAGAGAGTTCTCCATAGTCTGATGCAATAACACCCAGAGAGTTCTCCATAGTCTGATGCTGTAACACCTAGAGAGTTCTCCATAGTCTGATGCTGTAACACCTAGAGAGTTCTCCATAGTCTGATGCTATAACACCTAGAGAGTTCTCCATAGTCTGATGCTGTAACATCTAGAGAGTTCTCCATAGTCTGATGCTATAACACCTAGAGAGTTCTCCATAGTCTGATGCAATAACACCCAGAGAGTTCTCCATAGTCTGATGCTGTAACACCTAGAGAGTTCTCCATAGTCTGATGCTGTAACACCTAGAGAGTTCTCCATAGTCTGATGCTATAACACCTAGAGAGTTCTCCATAGTCTGATGCTGTAACATCTAGAGAGTTCTCCATAGTCTGATGCTATAACACCCAGAGAGTTCTCCATAGTCTGATGCTATTACACCCAGAGAGTTCTCCATAGTCTGATACTGTAACACCTAGATGTCTGATGCTAACACCCAGAGAGTTCTCCATAGTCTGATGCTATAACACCTAGAGAGTTCTCCATAGTCTGATGCTGTAACACCTAGAGAGTTCTCCATAGTCTCTGATGCTGTAACACCTAGAGAGTTCTCCATAGTCTCTGATGCTGTAACACCTAGAGAGTTCTCCATAGTCTGATGCTGTTACACCTAGAGAGTTCTCCATAGTCTGATGCTATAACACCTAGAGAGTTCTCCATAGTCTTTGATGCTGTAACACCTAGAGAGTTCTCCATAGTCTTTGATGCTGTAACACCTAGAGAGTTCTCCATAGTCTTTGATGCTGTAACACCTAGAGAGTTCTCCATAGTCTGATGCTGTAACACCTAGAGAGTTCTCCATAGTCTGATGCTATAACACCTAGAGAGTTCTCCATAGTCTGATGCTATAACACCTAGAGAGTTCTCCATAGTCTGATGCTATAACACCTAGAGAGTTCTCCATAGTCTGATGCTATAACACCTAGAGAGTTCTCCATAGTCTGATGCTATAACACCTAGAGAGTTCTCCATAGTCTGATGCTATAACACCTAGAGAGTTCTCCATAGTCTGATGCTATAACACCCAGAAAGTTCTCCATAGTCTGATGCTATTACACCCAGAGAGTTCTCCATAGTCTGATACTGTAACACCTAGAGAGTTCTCCATAGTCTGATGCTATAACACCCAGAGAGTTCTCCATAGTCTGATGCTATAACACCTAGAGAGTTCTCCATAGTCTGATGCTGTAACACCTAGAGAGTTCTCCATAGTCTGATGCTGTAACACCTAGAGAGTTCTCCATAGTCTGATGCTGTTACACCCAGAGAGTTCTCCATAGTCTGATGCTGTAACACCTAGAGAGTTCTCCATAGTCTGATGCTGTTCCACCCAGAGAGTTCTCCATAGTCTGATGCTGTAACACCTAGAGAGTTCTCCATAGTCTGATGCTGTAACACCTAGAGAGTTCTCCATAGTCTGATGCTATAACACCCAGAGAGTTCTCCATAGTCTGATGCTATAACACCCAGAGAGTTCTCCATAGTCTGATACTGTAACACCTAGAGAGTTCTCCATAGTCTGATGCTATAACACCCAGAGAGTTCTCCATAGTCTGATGCTATAACACCTAGAGAGTTCTCCATAGTCTGATGCTGTAACACCTAGAGAGTTCTCCATAGTCTGATGCTGTAACACCTAGAGAGTTCTCCATAGTCTGATGCTGTTACACAGAGAGTTCTCCATAGTCTGATGCTGTAACACCTAGAGAGTTCTCCATAGTCTGATGCTGTTACACCCAGAGAGTTCTCCATAGTCTGATGCTGTAACACCTAGAGAGTTCTCCATAGTCTGATGCTATAACACCTAGAGAGTTCTCCATAGTCTGATGCTATAACACCCAGAGAGTTCTCCATAGTCTGGATGCTATAACACCTAGAGAGTTCTCCATAGTCTGATGCTATAACACCCAGAGAGTTCTCCATAGTCTGATGCTGTAACACCCAGAGAGTTCTCCATAGTCTGATGCTGTAACACCCAGAGAGTTCTCCATAGTCTGATGCTGTAACACCTAGAGAGTTCTCCATAGTCTGATGCTATAACACCTAGAGAGTTCTCCATAGTCTGATGCTATAACACCTAGAGAGTTCTCCATAGTCTGGATGCAATAACACCCAGAGAGTTCTCCATAGTCTGATGCTGTAACACCTAGAGAGTTCTCCATATAGTCTGATGCTGTAACACCTAGAGAGTTCTCCATAGTCTGATGCTATAACACCTAGAGAGTTCTCCATAGTCTGATGCTGTAACATCTAGAGAGTTCTCCATAGTCTGATGCTATAACACCT
>NW_026285472.1:0-5130 GCF_023373465.1 Oncorhynchus keta | reverse complement strand
CTTATGTATTGCTGGTCTGAAATTAGCTCTCCACAGATACAACTTTGGCTACGCTGATACATCCCAAGTTTTCAGTGATCAGTTTTTCTTGCGCTTTTCGATGAAACACACGTTATGTTATAGTCATACAGCCATGATTTAACCAGTTTTAGATACCATTACCCCCTGTATATAGCTCCCACATTGACTCGGTACCATTACCCTCTGTATATAGCCTCCGCATTGACTCGGTACCATTACCCTCTGTATATAGCCTCCACATTGACTCGGTACCATTACCCTCTGTATATAGCCTCCACATTGACTCGGTACCATTACCCTTGTATATAGCCTCCACATTGACTCGGTACCATTACCCTCTGTATATATGCCTCGTTATTGTTATTTTATTGTTTTTCATTTTTTACTTTATTTTATTTAGTAAATCTTTTCTTAACTACATTTTCTTAAGTAAGCATTTCACGGTAATTGTTACACCTGCTCTGTTCGGCGCATGTGACAAATTTGATTTGATCTATAGCATCAAGTAAGTAGCCTATTTTGCATTGATAACTACATTTGATTTCAGCGACTGTTCAAACAATTAACCAAACAACATTGCATCCCTCATTAAGAATTGCCTCAAAACGTATTTGTTTAGAGGTAATAACTATGGGATTCCTAGGCTATTTTGAAATGATAAAAACAGCTGTTAACCATGTGCTTTTTGTTAGGGCTAGGGTTGGGTTTACCGAAAGGTGCACGTTGTCCAAAGAATCAGACTCTGCTCAAGTACACGCACGCCTGTTAAACAACCGAGTAAGCTGTTCATTTCCCTATAGACCTCACAGTATATGAGATGTTAATATCTTTGCTTTGGTGTGAATGCAATTCCAAGATCCCCCCTTCTCACCCCTTACACAAACACACACACAATTTGTTTTATTATCCTTGTGGGGACCAAACAATTGATTCCCATTCCAAATCCTATTTTTCCCTAACATCTAACCCTAATCCTTAACCTAACTCCTAACCTTAACCCCAAACCCCTAACTGTAATTGTTACCCTAAACCTAACCCCTAAGCCTAAAATTGTATTTTTCCTTGTGGGGACTGGTGAGAATTTCCCCACTTGTCAGAATTGTCCTTGTTTTACTCTCCTTGTGAGGATTCTGGTCCCCACAAGGATAGTCAAACCAAACACACACACACTCTTCTCCTCGTTTTCCTCCAGCCTCCCTCTCCCTCTTCCAGCACAAATAATCTCTTGCAGTCTGCAGACTCAACCCTGATTGGAATCTTGACGCCGGTCTCAATTGTGGGCTTGGGAAATGTGGGGTGTCCTGTCTGCCTGCCTGCCTGCTGCAGTGTGGGAGCCACGCTCAGCCTGTAAACAGCATACCAGAGGGCCTCCGCAAGCCCTCCTCTCTCACACACACACACACACAGGCACAGCACACACACACACACACACACACACACACACACACACACACACACACACACACACACACACACACACACACACACACACACACACACACACACACACACACACACACACACACACACACACACACACACACACACACTCTTCTCCATCCCTCCACTGTTACCCCCTTCGCTCCCTCCTTTACTCAGTTAAGCTCAACTAGCCGGTAAGCCAGGAGGGAGGCAGACAGGGAGCACACACATACATCTCCTCCTCTCAATCACTTCCTTCAAAACTAGCTACTCCTTCCATCCCTCCTTCACCTCCCATTCTCTCACTCCTCCAGCCAAGGAGTCCTTAAGCCAGTGCAGACAGACAAGCATACAGGGAAACTCTGAGGCCCCTAGGTTTTTGGTGGGTTCACTTTGTTCTCCCTCTGCTCTAAAAAGGGGGCAGCTGGGTTGTTTTCTAAGGCCTCTTTGTTGTATTTGTTATAATGTATAATATGCTGAGAATGTTGGAATTTGATTGTGACATTTGGGCATTTGTGATGGTAAATTGTAGCAGTATTAGTCTGGTGTTTAATCTGACCCTGGTGTTCGGTTTTGGAGACAGGCCTGGATTTGCAAAGGGTCAATAGGCAGAGGGTAGCCTATTTATTTTTCTAATTCTCTGTATGGTAATAATTATACTTTTATTTAGCAAAGTTGTTGCTTGCATCATTCAACACAACACAATACACTACATGCTCCTGCTTTTACCCTTTTGTTTGCTCTAATGGGCCCCCTGGCCTGGTGCTCTCCACCTCTAATTTGGACTCCGATCCATCATTTATCTGCCCCTGCAAACTGAGTCACCCGACCACACTTCAAAGGGAGAGAAGGGGAATGATGTCAAAAAGCGCAGAGGGAAGCAGCGAGAATAGAGGGGGAGAGAAGGAACAGAGGCAAATCTGCCTTTATGCTCCATGGGATTTTCACTCGCTGTTATGGGAAAAGGGGGATGCGAAGGAGTGATTGTGAGGATGATGGAGGCTTGATGGTGTCTGTTGAATAGAGAGATGACACACACACACAGTATATTTATGAGTGTGAGTATTACCCCTGTTTCACAATGGTGAATGTACTGTACGTAAGGCTGTGGGTGTCATTACATTTTGTCAAACTGTAACTGTCAGGCAAATAATTGCAGATCTCACGGTAATTGATCATTAATTAGGCCTCCACGCATACAAACCACCGATGTACTGCCTGTGGAACATCTACATTAAAAGAAAATGGAGTAAATCCATTTAATATACACCAGCACAATAAATCCATTTGCGGACTACAGGGAAAGGAGGGCTGAGCACGCCCCTATTTACATCAATTGGGCTTATAGTGAGCGGGTTGAGAGCTTCAAGTTCCTTGGTGTCCACATCACTAACAAACTATCATGGTCCAAACACACCATGACAGTCGTGAAGAGGGCAGGACAATGCCTATTCTCACTCAGGAGACTGGTAAAATATTTGGCATAGGTCCTCAAATTGTCAAAGTTCTACAGCTGCATCATCGAGAGCCATCACTGGTTGCATCACTGCTTGGTATGGCAACTGATTGGCATCTGACTGCAGAGGCTGCACAGAGGGTAGTGTGCATCCACAGATGGCCCAGTACCTCTATACCAGGCGGTGTCAGGGAGGTAGGTGTCACCTCCTGACCTTAGTTCCTTTTATGTCTCTATTTTAGTTTGGTCAGGGCGGAGTTGGGTGGGCATTCTATGTTTTGTATTCCTATGTGTTTGGCCTGGTATGGTTCCCTAATCAGAGGCAGCTGTCTATCGTTGTCTCTGATTGAGAACCATACTTAGCAGCCTGTTCCACTATGGGTCGTGGGTAGTTAATTTCTGTTTAGTGTTTTGCTGCACCTTACAGAACTGTTTAGTTTTTGTCGTGTTTTCTCATTTGTTATTTTTGTGTTCGGTTTAATAAATTAACATGAACACTTATCACGCTGCGCATTGGTCCGATCCATCCTATTTCTCATCAGAAGAAGAAGAAGTTTGTTACAGAACTACCCACCACAACAGGTTGTGCAGGCTCGTTGCTCGAGACCTCCAGTGCGCTCCATGGCTCAGTGCATCCTGGTGCCTTCGGGCCAAGGAGGAGGCCTCCAGTCTCCCCCCAGCTCTGTGTCTTCCTTCAGAGTCTCCCTGCCTGTCCGAGCTGCCAGAGCTGCCCGTCTGTCCAGAGCTGCCAGAGCCGCCCGTCGTCAGGAGCTGCCAGAGCGCCCAGAGCCGCCCGTCAGTCAGGAGCTGCCAGAGCGCCGTCTGTCCAGAGCTGCCAGAGACGCCTCAGCCAGTCAGGAGCTGCCAGAGCGCCCGTCTGTCCGGAGCTGCCAGAGCCGCCTGTCTTTCCGGAGCTGCCAGATCTGCCCTTCACTACGGAGCTGCCAGAGTCGCCTCTACCTGGCGCTGCCAGAGCTGCCCTTCATTACAGAGCTGCCAGAGTCGCCTTCACCCGGCGCTGCCAGAGTCCCCCGCCTGTCCAGCACTGCCAGAGTCTCCCGCCTGTCCGTGCTGCCACAGAGTCTCCCGCCTGTCCGGTGCTGCCAGAGTCTCCCGCCTGTCCGCGCTGCCAGAGTCTCCTGCCCTATTAGGGGCCTGCTGCAAGGGTCCCCAGTCCGGGGTCTGTGGGCCAAGACTAAGGGGGTGGGTCCACGCCCTGAGCCAGAGCCGCCACTGCGGACAGATGCCCACCAGACCCTCCCCTATGGGTTTTGGTTTTGGCGGGCCGGAGTCCGCATCTTGGGGGGGTACTGTGACGTCCTGGCTTTAGTTCCTTTATGCCTCTACTTTAGTTTGGTCAGGTGGAGTTGGGGTGGGCATTCTATGTTTTGTTCGATGTTTTGTATTTTTATGTGTTTGTCCTGATGGTTCCCAATCAGAGACAGCTGTCAATCGTGTCTCTGATTAAGAACCATACTTAGGTAGCCTGTTTTCCTCTATAGGTTGTGGGTAGTTATTTTCTGTTTAGTGTTTTGTTGCACCTACAGAACTGTTTTTGTTTTTGTCGTGTTTTCTCCTTGTTATTTTTGTGTTCGGTTTAATAAATTAACGTGACCATTTACCACGCTGCTGCATTGGTCCGATCCATCCTATTCCTCGCTGACGGTGTCTGGTCAGAAGGCCCTAAAATTGTCAAAGACTCCAACCACCCAAGCCATAGACTGTTCTCTTGGCGACTGCACAGCGAGAGGTACCGGAGTGCCAAGTTTAGGTCCAAAGGCTCTTTAACAGCTTTTACCCCCAAGCCATAAGACTGCTGAACATTTGGATACCCAGACTATTTGCATGACATGCTTTTTACGCTGCTGCTACTGTTTATGATCTATGCATAGTCACTTTATCTCCTATTTCCTGTACATGTACATAGTACATCAATTACTTCAACTAAACTGTACCCCTCCACATTGACTCTGTACTGGTACCCCATGTATATAAAGTCTCATTGTTATTTTATGGTGTTACTTATTTTTTTTCATTAGTTTATTAGATTTTTTTATTCATTTTTTTTAGCAAATATTTTCTCACTTAAAAATCTCAGCATTTTTGGTTTTTGGCCTAAATGATACCCAAATATAACTGCCTGTATCTCAGTACCTGAATCAAGGATATGGTATTGTTAATATCATTTGAAAAGAAACTCTTTTGTTTGTGGAAATGTGAATTTAATGTAT
>NW_026285471.1:0-3124 GCF_023373465.1 Oncorhynchus keta | reverse complement strand
ACCAGCTAGATCTACTGTCTCTATTATATTATGACAGATCGGCTAGATCTAATGTCTCTATTATATTATGACAGACCAGCTAGATCTACTGTCTCTATTGTATTATGACAGACCAGCTAGATCTACTGTCTCAATTATAACATGACAGACGAGCTCGATCTACTGTCTCTGTTATATTATGACAGACCAGCTAGATCTAATGTCTCTATTATATTATGACAGACCAGCTAGATCTACTGTCTCTATTATATTATTACAGACCAGCTAGATCTACTGTCTCTATTATATTATTACAGACCGGCTAGATCTAATGTCGCTATTATATTATGACAGACCAGCTAGATCTACTGTTTCTATTATATTATGACAGACCAGCTAGATCTACTATTTCAATAATATAATGACAGACCAGCTTGATCTACTGTCTCTATTATATTATGACAGATCGGCTAGATATAATGTCTCTATTATATTATGACAGACCAGCTAGATCTACTGTCTCTATTATATTATGACAGACCGGCTAGATCTACTACCTCTATTATTTTATAATAGACCACCTAGATCTACTGTCTCTATTATATTATGACAGACCAGCTAGATGTTATGTCTCTATCATATTATGACAGACCAGCTATATATACTGTCTTTATTATATTATGACAGACCAGCTAGATCTTCTGTCTCTATTATATTATGATAGACCAGCTAGATCTCCTGTCTCTATTATATTATGACGGACCAGATAGATCTCCTGTCTCTATTATATTATGACAGACCAGATAGATCTCCTGTCTCTATTATGTTATGACAGACCAGCTCGATCTACTGTCTCTGTTATATTATGACAGACCAGCTAGATCTAATGTCTCTATTATATTATGACAGACCAGCTAGATCTACTGTCTCTATTATATTATTACAGACCATCTAGAGCTAATGTCTCTATTATATTATGACAGACCAGCTAGATATACTGTCTCTATTATATTATGACAGATCGGCTAGATCTAATGTCTCTATTATATTATTACAGACCAGCTAGTTCTACTGTCTCTATTATATTATGACAGACCAGTATGATCTACTGACTCTTTTATATTATGACAGACCAGCTAGATCTACTGTCTCTATTATATTATGACAGATCGGCTAGATCTAATGTCTCTATTGTATTATGACAGACCAGCTAGATATACTGTCTCTATTATATTATGACAGACCAGCTAGATCTACTGTCTCTATTATATTATGACAGATTGGCTCGATCTAATGTCTCTATTATATTATGACAGACCAGCTAGATCTACTGTCTCTTTTAAATTATGACAGACCAGCTAGATCTACTGTCTCTATTGTATTATGACAGACCAGCTAGATATACTGTCTCTATTGTATTATGACAGACCAGCTAGAACTACTGTCTCTATTGTATTATGACATACCAGCTAGATATACTGTCTCTATTATATTATGACAGACCAGCTAGATCTACTGTCTCTTTTATATTATGACAGACCAGCTAGATCTACTGTCTCTATTGTATTATGACATACCAGCTAGATATACTGTCTCTATTATATTATGACAGACCAGCTAAATCTAATGTCTCTATTATATTATGACAGACCAGCTAGATCTAATGTCTCTATTATATTATGACAGACCAGCTAGATCTACTGTCTCTATTATATTATGACAGATCGGCTAGATCTAATGTCTCTATTATATTATTACAGACCAGCTAGATCTACTGTCTCTATTGTATTATGACAGACCAGCTAGATCTACTTTCTCTATTGTATTATGACAGACCAGCTCGATCTACTGTCTCTGTTATATTATGACAGACCAGCTAGATCTAATGTCTCTATTATATTATGACAGACCAGCTAGATCTACTGTCTCTATTATATTATGACAGACCAGCTAGATCTACTGTCTCTATTATATTATGACAGACCAGCTAGATATACTATTTCTATTATATAATGACAGACCAGCTAGATCTACTGTCTCTATTGTATTATGACAGACCAGCTAGATCTACTGTCTCAATTATAACATGACAGACCAGCTCGATCTACTGTCTCTGTTATATTATGACAGACCAGCTAGATCTAATGTCTCTATTATATTATGACAGACCAGCTAGATCTACTGTCTCTATTATATTATTACAGACCAGCTAGATCTACTGTCTCTATTATATTATTACAGACCGGCTAGATCTAATGTCGCTATTATATTATGACAGACCAGCTAGGTCTAATGTCTCTATTATATTATGACAGATCGGCTAGATCTAATGTCTCTATTATATTATGACAGATCGGCTAGATATAATGTCTCAATTATATTATGACAGACCAGCTAGATCTACTATCTCTATTGTATTATGACAGACCAGCTAGATCTACTGTCTCTATTATATTATGACAGATCGGCTAGATCTAATGTCTCTATTATATTATTACAGACCAGCTAGATCTACTGTCTCTATTGTATTATGACAGACCAGCTAGATCTACTGTCTCAATTATAACATGACAGACCAGCTCGATCTACTGTCTCTGTTATATTATGACAGACCAGCTAGATCTAATGTCTCTATTATATTATGACAGACCAGCTAGATCTACTGTCTCTATTATATTATTACAGACCAGCTAGATCTACTGTCTCTATTATATTATTACAGACCGGCTAGATCTAATGTCGCTATTATATTATGACAGACCAGCTAGGTCTAATGTCTCTATTATATTATGACAGATCGGCTAGATCTAATGTCTCTATTATATTATGACAGATCGGCTAGATATAATGTCTCAATTATATTATGACAGACCAGCTAGATCTACTGTCTCTATTATATTATGACAGACCGGCTAGATCTACTACCTCTATTATTTTATAATAGACCACCTAGATCTACTGTCTCTATTATATTATTACAGACCGGCTAGATCTAATGTCGCTATTATATTATGACAGACCAGCTAGATCTAATGTCTCTATTATATTATGACAGCAGCTGCGACAGCCAGCTAGATCTACTGTCTCTATTATATTATGACAGACCAGCTAGATCTACTGTCTCTATTATATTATGACGGACCAG
>NW_026285470.1:10000-11704 GCF_023373465.1 Oncorhynchus keta | reverse complement strand
CTACCTGACTACTGCTTCCCTGCCCAGTAACACCACTCTACTGACTACTGTTTCCCCTGCCCAGTAACACCACTCTACTGACTACTGCTTTCCTGCCCAGTAACACCACTCTACTGACTTACTGTTACCCCTGCCCAGTAACACCACTCTACTGACTACCTGCTTCCCTGCCCAGTAACACCACTCTACTGACTACTGTTTCCCCTGCCCAGTAACACCACTCTACTGACTACTGCTTCCCCTGCCCAGTGCCGCTACTGACACTGCTTCCCATGCCCAGTAACACCACTCTACTGACTACCGTTTCCCTGCCCAGTAACACCACTCTACTGACTACTAACTACTGCTTCCCTGCCCAGTAACACCACTCTACTGACTACTGTTTCCCTGCCCAGTAACACCACTCTACTGACTACTGCTTCCCTGCCCAGTAACACACTCTACTGACTACTGCTTCGCCCAGTAACACCACTCTACTGGACTACTGTTTCCTGCTCAGTAACACCACTCTACTGACTACTGTTTCCTGCCCAGTAACACCACTCTACTGACTACTAACTACTGCTTCCCTGCCCAGTAACACCACTCTACTGACTACTGTTTCCTGCCCAGTAACACCACCCCTACTGACTACTGTTTCCCCTGCTCCGTAACACCACTCTACTGACTACCGTTTCCTGCCCAGTAACACCACTCTACTGGGACTACTGACTACTACTTCCCTGCCCAGTAACACCACCTACTGACTACTGTTTCTCCTGCCCAGCAACACCACTCTACTGACTACTGCTTCCCCTGCCCAGTAACACCACTCTACTGACTACTGTTTCCCCTGCCCAGTAACACCACTCTCTACTGACTACTGTTTCCCCTGCCCAGTAACACCACTCTACTGACTACTGTTTCCCCTGCCCAGTAACACCACTCTACTGACTGACTACTGACTACTGTTTCCCCTGCCCAGTAACACCACTCTACTGACTACTGTTTCCCCTGCCCAGTAACACCACTCTACTGACTACTGTTCCCCCTGCCCAGTAACACCACTCTACTGACTACTGACTACTACTTCCCTGCCCAGTAACACCACTCTACTGACTACTGTTTTCCCTGCCCAGTAACACCCACTCTACTGACTACTGCTTCCCCTGCCCAGTAACACCACTCTACTGACTACTGTTTCCCCTGCCCAGTAACACCACTCTACTGACTACTGTTCCCATGCCCAGTAACACCGCTCTACTGACTACTGTTTCCCTGCCCATGCCCACCACTCTACTGACTACTGACTACTGTTTCCCTAGCCCAGTAACACCACTCTACTGACTACTGCTTCCCCCTGCCCAGTAACACCACTCTACTGACTACTGTTTCCCCTGCCCAGTAACACCACTCTACTGACTACTGTTTTCCCTGCCCAGTAACACCACTCTACTGACTACTGTTTCCCCTGCCCAGTAACACCACTCTACTGACTACTACCCCATGCCCAGTAACACCACTCTACTGACTACTGTTTCCCCTGCCCAGTAACACCACTCTACTGACTACTAACTACTGCTTCCCCTGCCCAGTAACACCACTCTACTGACTACTGTTTCCCCTGCCCAGTAACACCACTCTACTGACTACTACTGCTTCCCCTGCCCAGTAACACCACTCTACTGACTACTGTTTCCCTGCCCAGTAACACCACTCTACTGA
>NW_026285469.1:0-4071 GCF_023373465.1 Oncorhynchus keta | reverse complement strand
CGTTAAGGCTAATCTGAAGATGGTGCTGGCTAAAGCTAAAACTGGCGAAAGTGTAGAGAGTATAGAGATATTGTTATCCACGTCGGCACCAACGATGTTAGGGATGAAACAGTCAGAGATCACCAAGCGCAACATAGCTTCTGGCGCAGCATATCAGCTAGAAAGATGTGTCGGCATCGAGTAATTGTCTCTGGCCCCCTCCCAGTTAGGGGGAGTGATGAGCTCTACAGCAGAGTCTCACAACTCAATCGCTGGTTGAAAACTGTTTTCTGCCCCTCCCAAAAGATAGAATTTGTAGATAATTGGCCCTTTTCTGGGACTCACCCACAAACAGGACCAAGCCTGACCTGCTGAGGAGTGACGGACTCCATCCTAGCTGGAGGGGTGCTCTCATCTTATCTGCCAACATAGACAGGGCTCTAACTCCTCTAGCTCCACAATGAAATAGGGTGCAGGCCAGGCAGCAGGCTATTAGCCAGCCTGCCAGCATAGTGGAGTCTGCCACTAGCATAGTCAGTGTAGTCAGCTCAGCTATCACCATTGAGACCGTGTCTGTGCCTCGACCTAGGTTGGGCAAAACTAAACATGGCGGTGTTCGCCTTAGCAATCTCACTAGGATAAAGACCACCTCCATTCCTGTCATTACTGGAAAGAGATCATGATACCTCACATCTCAAAATAGGGCTACTTAATGTTAGATCCCTTACTTCAAAGGCAATTATAGTCAATGAACTAATCACTGATCATAATCTTGATGTGATTGGCCTGACTGAAACATGGCTTAAGCCTGATGAATTTACTGTGTTAATGAGGCCTCACCTCCTGGCTACACTAGTGACCATATCCCCGTGCATCCTGCAAAGGCGGAGGTTGCTAACATTTACATAGCAAATTTCAATTTACAAAAAAAATGACGCTTTCATTTTGAGCTTCTAGTCATGAAATCTATGCAGCCTACTCAATCACTTTTTATAGCTACTGTTTACAGGCCTCCTGGCCATATACAGCGTTTCTCACTGAGTTCCCTGAATTCCTATCAGACCTTGTAGTCATTGCAGATAATATTCTAATCTTTGGTGACTTTAATATTCACATGGAAAAGTCCACAGACCCACTCCAAAAGGCTTTTGGAGCCATCATCGACTCAGTGGGTTTTGTCCAACATGTCTCTGGACCCACTCACTGTCACAGTCATACGCTGGACCTAGTTTTGTCCCATGGAATAAATGTTGTGATCTTAATGTTTTTTCCTCATAATCCTGGACTATCGGACCACCATTTTATTACGCTTGCAATTGCAACAAATAATCTGCTCAGACCCCAACCAAGGAACATCAAAGTCGTGCTATAAATTCACAGACAACACAAAGATTCCTTGATGCCCTTTCAGACTCCCTCTGCCTACCCAAGGACGCCAGAGGACAAAAATCCGTTAACCACCTAACTGAGGATCTCAATTTAACCTTGCGCAATACCCTAGATGCAGTTGCACCCTAAAAACTAAAAAATGTCTCATAAGAAACTAGCTCCCTGGTACACAGAAAATACCCGAGCTCTGAAGCAAGCTTCCAGAAAATTGAACGGAAATGGCGCCACACCAAACTGGAAGTCTTCCGACTAGCTTGGAAGGACGGTACCCTGCAGTACCGAAGAGCCCTTACTGCTGCTCGATCGTCCTATTTTTCTAACTTAATTGAGGAAAATAAGAACAATCCGAAATTCCTTTTTGATACTGTGGCAAAGCTAACTAAAGCAGCATTCCCAAGAGAGGATGACTTTCACTTTAGCAGTGATAAATTCATGAACTTTGAGGAAAAGATTATGATTATTAGAAAGCAAATTACGGACTCCTCTTTAAACCTGCGTATTCCTCCAAACCTCAGTTGTCCTGAGTCTGCACAACTCTGCCAGACCTAGGATCAAGAGAGACGCCAAGTGTTTTAGTACTATATCTCTTGACACAATGATGAAAATAATCATGGCCTCTAAACCTTCAAGCTGTATACTGGACCCTATTCCAACTAAACTACTGAAAGAGCTGCTTCCTGTGCTTGGCCCTCCTATGTTGAACATAATAAACGGCTCTCTATCCACTGGATGTGTACCAAACTCACTAAAAGTGGCAGTAATAAAGCCTCTCTTGAAAAGCCAAACCTTGACCCAGAAAATATAAAAACTATCGGCCTATATCGAATCTTCCATTCCTCTCAAAGATTTTAGAGAAGGCTGTTGCGCAGCAACTCACTGCCTTCCTGAAGACAAACAATGTATACGAAATGCTTCAGTCTGGTTTTAGACCCCATCATAGCACTGAGACGGCACTTGTGAAGGTGGTAAATGACATTTTAATGGCATCGGACCGAGGCTCTGCATCTGTCCTCGTGCTCCTAGACCTTAGTGCTGCTTTTGATACCATCGATCACCACATTCTTTGGAGAGATTGGAAACCCAAATTGGTCTACACGGACATGTTCTGGCCTGGTTTAGGTCTTATCTGTCGGAAAGATATCAGTTTGTCTCTGTGAATGGTTTGTCCTCTGACAAATCAACTGTACATTTCGGTGTTCCTCAAGGTTCTGTTTTAGGACCACTATTGTTTTCACTATATATTTTACCTCTTGGGGATGTTATTCGAAAACATAATGTAAACTTTCACTGCTATGCGGATGACACACAGCTGTACATTTCAATGAAACATGGTGAAGCCCCAAAATTGCCCTCGCTAGAAGCATGTGTTTCAGACATAAGGAAGTGGATGGCTGCAAACTTTCTACTATTAAACTCGACAAAACAGAGATGCTTGTTCTAGGTCCCAAGAAACAAAGAGATCTTCTGTTGAATCTGACAATTAATCTTAATGGTTGTACAGTCGTCTCAAATAAAACTGTGAAGGACCTCGGCGTTACTCTGACCCTGATCTCTTTTTGAAGAACATATCAAGACCATTTCGAGGACAGCTTTTTCCATCTACGTAACATTGCAAAATCAGAAACTTTCTGTCCAAAAATGATGCAGAAAAATTAATCCATGCTTTTGTCACTTCTAGGTTAGACTACTGCAATGCTCTATTTTCCGGCTACCCGGATAAAGCACTAAATAAACTTCAGTTAGTGCTAAATACGGCTGCTAGAATCCTGACTAGAACCAAAAAATTTGATCATATTACTCCAGTGCTAGCCTCTACACTGGCTTCCTGTCAAAGCAAGGGCTGATTTCAAGGTTTTACTGCTAACCTACAAAGCATTACATGGGCTTGCTCCTACCTACCTCTCTGATTTGGTCCTGCCGCACATACCTACACGCACGCTACGGTCACAAGACGCAGGCCTCCTAATTGTCCCTAGAATTTCTAAGCAAACAGCTGGAGGCAGGGCTTTCTCCTATAGAGCTCCATTTTTATGGAACGGTCTGCCTACCCATGTCAGAGACGCAAACTCGGTCTCAACCTTTAAGTCTTTACTGAAGACTCATCTCTTCAGTGGGTCATATGATTGAGTGTAGTCTGGCCCAGGAGTGGAAGGTGAACGGAAAGGCTCTGGGAGCAACGAACCGCCCTTGCTGTCTCTGCCTGGCCGGTTCCCCTTTCCACTGGGATTCTGCCTCTAACCCTGTTACGGGGCTGAGTCACTGGCTTGCTGGGGCTCTCTCGTGCCGTCCCTGGGGGTGCGTCACCTGGGTGGGTTGATTCACTGTTGTGGTCGGCCTGTTCAAGCTGCTCCCCCCTGGGTTGTACCGTGGCGGAGATCTTTGTGGGCTATACTCGGCCTTGTCTCAGGATGGTAAGTTGGTGGTTGAAGATATCCCTCTAGTGGTGTGGGGGCTGTGCTTGGCAAAGTGGGTGGGGTTATATCCTTCCTGTTTGGCCCTGTCCGGGGTGTCCTCAGATGGGGCCACAGTGTCTCCTGACCCCTCCTGTCTCAGCCTCCAGTATTTATGCTGCAGTAGTTTATGTGTCGGGGGCTAGGGTCATTTGTTATATCTGGAGTACTTCTCCTGTCCTATTCGGTGTCCTGTGTGAATCTAAGTGTGCGTTCTCTAATTCTCTCCTTCTCTTTCTTCTCTCTCTCTCGG
>NW_026285468.1:0-11845 GCF_023373465.1 Oncorhynchus keta | reverse complement strand
ATATTTGGGCTTCGGGAGGGAATCAAGTCAGGTCGAGTCAAAAGGCTCCAGTCCAAGTTAAGTCACGAGTCATTGATGTTAAAGTCAAAGTCGAGTTGCAAGTCATCATATTTGTGACTCGAGTCCACACCTCTGCCAGTAACTAATAATCATGCACCCATTAAGAAAATAACTGTAAAAACGGTGGTTTGATGAGGAATTGAAAAAAATGTATGGTTGAGAGGGATGAGGAAAAATAAATGACAAATAAGTCTGGCCTCATAGCGGATTGGCAAACGTACTGAAAATTCAGAAATCATGTGACTAAACTGAATAAAAAAATAAGAACATACTATGAAGCAAAGATAAATCATATAAAGAATGACAGTAAAAAGCTTTGGAGCACCTTGAATTACATTTAGAGAAAAAGGCAAACTCAGCTCCATCATTCATTCTTTAATAGAAGCCGCTCTAATGCATATTCGGTTGAGTGTGTTGTACCACAGGGCAGCTGGCTTGGGACATTATTGTTTTCTGTTTTTACTAATGACCTTGCACTGACCTTGAACTAAGCCTGTGTGCTGACGACTCAACCGTATACACGTCAGCTATTATGGTCAAATTATTAACTGACACCCTTGACATAGAGCTCCCGTCAGTTTTAGAATGGGTAACTAGCAATAGGTTGGTGCTACGTATCTCAAAAAATAAAAGCATAATATTTGGGACAAATCACTTACTCAACCCTAAACCTCATCTAGATCTGTTACTGAATAATGTGGCGATTGAGCAAGTTGAGGAGATTAAACTGTAGGGTCTAACCCTATATAGCAAGATGTCACGGCCAATACACATGGGAAGAGGTCTGTCCATGATAAGGTGTTGCTCTGTTTTCTTGATCTAACTCAGTCAGGCAGGTCCTACAGTCCCTAGTTTTGTCGCACCTGGACTACTGCCCAGTAGTGTGGTCTTGTGCGACAGAGAAAGACACAAGAAAATTGCAGTTGGTCCAGAACAGAGCTGCACGTTTTGCATTTAGAAGTACACAGAGGTCAAATGTCAGTGGTATGCAAGTCAATCTCTCCTGGCTCAAAGTGGAGGTGAGATGGACCGCATCACTATTGGTCTTTGTTTGAGGTGTTGATGTGTTGAAGGTACCGAACTGTCTGTTCAAGCAGTTGGCACACAGTTCGGACCTCATCGATGCCACACAAAACATGCAGCCAGAGGTCTCTTCACAGTCCCCAGGTCCAGAAAAGAGTCTGGGAAACTCACAGTATTAAATAGAGCCATGACTACATGAAACCTTGCCACTCCAGGTAACTCAAGCTAGTGATAAACCAGATCAAAAATAACACCTTGGGGACTGTGAAGAGACACAGACATTTTAATATATCTTATATTGCATTTTACATTGTATTATGTATTTTATAGCAAGTCATGCATATTATGTACATGCATCTTAGAACGTTATGCATAGTATGCATTATGTATCTTTATAGCGTCATGTATAGCATGCATTATGCATCTTTATAGCAAGCATGTATAGTATGCATCATGTATCTTATAGTGTTATGTATAGTATGTATTATGTATTATAGAGTGTTATGTATAGTATGCATTATGCATTTTATAGTTATGCATAGTATGCATTATGTATCTTATAGTTTATGTATAGCATGCATTATGCATCTTTATAGCAAGTTACGTATAGTATGTAATATGTATCTTAGAGCAAGTGTATGCATAGTATGCATTATGTATTTTATAGTGTTATGTATAGCATGCATTATGCATTTTATAGTGGTATGTAGAGTATGTATTATGTATTATAGAGCAAGTTATGTATAGTATGCATTATGTATTTTATAGTGTTATGTATAGTATGCATTATGCATTTTATAGTGTTATGTATAGTATGTATTATGTATCTTTATAGCAAGTTATGTATAGTATGTATTATGTATTTTATAGTGTTATGTATAGTATGCATTATGTATTTTATAGTGTTATGTATAGTATGCATTATGTATTTTATAGTGGTATGTATAGTATGCATTATGTATTTTATAGTGTTATGTATAGTATGTATTATGTATTTTATAGTGTTATGTATAGTATGTATTATGTATTTTATAGTGGTATGTATAGTATGCATTATGTATTTTATAGTGTTATGTATAGTATGCATTATGTATTTTATGGTGTTATGTATAGTATGTATTATGTATTTTATAGTGTTATGTATAGTATGCATTATGTATTTTAGAGTGTTATGTATAGTATGTATTATGTATTATAGAGTGTTATGTATAGTATGCATTATGTATTTTATAGTGTTATGTATAGTATGCATTATGTATTTTATAGTGTTATGTATTGTATGCATTATGTATAGTATGCATTATGTATTTTATAGTGGTATGTATAGTATGCATTATGTATTTTATAGAGTTATGTATAGTATGTATTATGTATTTTATAGTGTTATGTATAGTATGCATTATGTATTTTAGAGTGTTATGTATAGTATATATTATGTATTTTATAGTGTTATGTATAGTATGCATTATGTATTTTATAGTGTTATGTATAGTATGCATTATGTATTTTATAGTGTTATGTATAGTATGCATTATGTATTTTAGAGTGTTATGTATAGTATGTATTATGTATTATAGAGTGTTATGTATAGTATGCATTATGTATTTTATAGTGTTATGTATAGTATGCATTATGTATTTTATAGTGTTATGTATAGTATGCATTATGTATTTTATAGTGTTATGTATAGTATGCATTATGTATTTTATAGTGTTATGTATAGTATGCATTATGTATTTTATAGTGTTATGTATAGTATGTATTATGTATTTTATAGTGTTATGTATAGTATGTATTATGTATTATAGAGTGTTATGTATAGTATGTATTATGTATTTTAGAGTGTTATGTATAGTATGTATTATGTATTTTAGAGTGTTATGTATAGTATGTATGATGTATTTTAGAGTGTTATGTATAGTATGTATTATGTATTATAGAGTGTTATGTATAGTATGTATTATGTATTTTATAGTGTTATGTATAGTATGTATTATGTATTTTATAGTGTTATGTATAGTATGTATTATGTATTTTATAGTGTTATGTATAGTATGCATTATGTATTTTAGAGTGTTATGTATAGTATGCATTATGTATTTTATAGTGTTATGTATAGTATGTATTATGTATTTTATAGTGTTATGTATAGTATGCATTATGTATTTTATAGTGTTATGTATAGTATGCATTATGTATTTTATAGTGTTATGTATAGTATGCATTATGTATTTTATAGTGTTATGTATAGTATGTATTATGTATTTTATAGTGTTATGTATAGTATGCATTATGTATTTTATAGTGTTATGTATAGTATGTATGATGTATTTTATAGTGGTATGTATAGTATGCATTATGTATTTTATAGTGTTATGTATAGTATGCATTATGTATTTTATAGTGTTATGTATAGTATGTATTATGTATTTTATAGTGTTATGTATAGTATGTATTATGTATTTTATAGTGTTATGTATAGTATGCATTATGTATTTTATAGTGTTATGTATAGTATGC
Source organism: Oncorhynchus keta (assembly GCF_023373465.1). Taxonomy (NCBI): domain Eukaryota; kingdom Metazoa; phylum Chordata; class Actinopteri; order Salmoniformes; family Salmonidae; genus Oncorhynchus; species Oncorhynchus keta. The sequence goes on along the minus strand of NW_026285468.1, from coordinate 8,242 downwards.
ATTATGTATTTTATAGTGTTATGTATAGTATGCATTATGTATTTTATAGTGTTATGTATAGTATGCATTATGTATTTTATAGTGTTATGTATAGTATGTATTATGTATTTTATAGTGTTATGTATAGTATGCATTATGTATTTTATAGTGTTATGTATAGTATGTATTATGTATTTTATAGTGTTATGTATAGTATGCATTATGTATTTTATAGTGTTATGTATAGTATGCATTGTGTATTTTATAGTGTTATGTATAGTATGCATTATGTATTTTATAGTGTTATGTATAGTATGTATTATGTATTTTAGAATGTTATGTATAGTATGCATTATGTATTTTATAGTGTTATGTATAGTATGTATTATGTATTTTAGAGTGTTATGTATAGTATGTATTATGTATTTTATAGTGTTATGTATAGTATGCATTATGTATTTTATAGTGTTATGTATAGTATGCATTATGTATTTTATAGTGTTATGTATAGTATGCATTATGTATTTTATAGTGTTATGTATAGTATGCATTATGTATTTTATAGTGTTATGTATAGTATGTATTATGTATTTTAGAGTGTTATGTATAGTATGTATTATGTATTATAGAGTGTTATGTATAGTATGCATTATGTATTTTATAGTGTTATGTATAGTATGCATTATGTATTTTATAGTGTTATGTATAGTATGCATTATGTATTTTATAGTGTTATGTATAGTATGCATTATGTATTTTATAGTGGTATGTATAGTATGCATTATGTCTTTTATAGTGTTATGTATAGTATGTATTATGTATTTTATAGTGTTATGTATAGTATGCATTATGTATTTTAGAGTGTTATGTATAGTATGTATTATGTATTTTATAGTGTTATGTATAGTATGCATTATGTATTTTATAGTGTTATGTATAGTATGTATTATGTATTTTATAGTGTTATGTATAGTATGTATTATGTATTTTATAGTGTTATGTATAGTATGCATTATGTATTTTATAGTGTTATGTATAGTATGCATTATGTATTTTATAGTGTTATGTATAGTATGCATTATGTATTTTAGAGTGTTATGTATAGTATGTATTATGTATTATAGAGTGTTATGTATAGTATGCATTATGTATTTTATAGTGTTATGTATAGTATGCATTATGTATTTTATAGTGTTATGTATAGTATGCATTATGTATTTTATAGTGTTATGTATAGTATGCATTATGTATTTTATAGTGTTATGTATAGTATGCATTATGTATTTTATAGTGTTATGTATAGTATGTATTATGTATTTTATAGTGTTATCTATAGTATGTATTATGTATTATAGAGTGTTATGTATAGTATGTATTATGTATTTTAGAGTGTTATGTATAGTATGTATTATGTATTTTAGAGTGTTATGTATAGTATGTATTATGTATTTTAGAGTGTTATGTATAGTATGTATTATGTATTATAGAGTGTTATGTATAGTATGTATTATGTATTTTATAGTGTTATGTATAGTATGTATTATGTATTTTATAGTGTTATGTATAGTATGTATTATGTATTTTATAGTGTTATGTATAGTATGTATTATGTATTTTATAGTGTTATGTATAGTATGTATTATGTATTTTATAGTGTTATGTATAGTATGCATTATGTATTTTATAGTGTTATGTATAGTATGTATTTTATAGTGTTATGTATAGTATGCATTATGTATTTTATAGTGTTATGTATAGTATGCATCATGTATTTTATAGTGTTATGTATAGTATGCATTATGTATTTTATAGTGTTATGTATAGTATGTATTATGTATTTTATAGTGTTATGTATAGTATGCATTATGTATTTTATAGTGTTATGTATAGTATGTATTATGTATTTTATAGTGGTATGTATAGTATGCATTATGTATTTTATAGTGTTATGTATAGTATGCATTATGTATTTTATAGTGTTATGTATAGTATGTATTATGTATTTTATAGTGTTATGTATAGTATGTATTATGTATTTTATAGTGTTATGTATAGTATGTATTATGTATTTTATAGTGTTATGTATAGTATGCATTATGTATTTTATAGTGTTATGTATAGTATGTATTATGTATTTTATAGTGTTATGTATTTTATAGTGTTATGTATTGTATGTATTATGTATTTTATAGTGGTATGTATAGTATGCATTATGTATTTTATAGTGTTATGTATAGTATGCATTATGTATTTTATAGTGTTATGTATAGTATGTATTATGTATTTTATAGTGTTATGTATAGTATGCATTATGTATTTTAGAGTGTTATGTATTATGTATTTTTGAGTGTTATGTATAGTATGTATTATGTATTTTAGAGTGTTATGTATAGTATTTATTATGTATTTTATAGTGTTATGTATAGTATGTATTATGTATTTTATAGTGTTATGTATAGTATGCATTATGTATTTTATAGTGTTATGTATAGTATGTATTATGTATTTTATAGTGTTATGTATAGTATGCATTATGTATTTTATAGTGTTATGTATAGTATGCATTATGTATTTTATAGTGTTATGTATAGTATGTATTATGTATTTTATAGTGTTATGTATAGTATGCATTATGTATTTTATAGTGTTATGTATAGTATGCATTATGTATTTTATAGTGTTATGTATAGTATGCATTATGTATTTTATAGTGTTATGTATAGTATGTATTATGTATTATAGAGTGTTATGTATAGTATGCATTATGTATTTTATAGTGTTATGTATAGTATGCATTATGTATTTTATAGTGTTATGTATTACATTTACATTTACATTTAAGTCATTTAGCAGACGCTCTTATCCAGAGCGACTTACAAATTGGTGCATTCACCTTATGACATCCAGTGGAACAACCACTTTACAATAGTGCATCTAAATCTTTTAAGGGGGGGGGGGTGAGAAGGATTACTTTATCCTATCCTAGGTATTCCTTAAAGAGGTGGGGTTTCAGGTGTCTCCGGAAGGTGGTGATTGACTCCGCTGTCCTGGCGTCGTGAGGGAGTGTGTTCCACCATTGGGGAGCCAGAGCAGCGAACAGTTTTGACTGGGCTGAGCGGGAACTGTACTTCCTCAGTGGTAGGGAGGCGAGCAGGCCAGAGGTGGATGAACGCAGTGCCCTTGTTTGGGTGTAGGGCCTGATCAGAGCCTGGAGGTACTGAGGTGCCGTTCCCCTCACAGCTCCGTGAGGCAAGCACCATGGTCTTGTAGCGGATGCAAGCTTCAACTGGAAGCCAGTGGAGAGCGGAGGAGCGGGGTGACGTGAGAGAACTTGGGAAGGTTGAACACCAGACGGGCTGCGGCGTTCTGGATGAGTTGTAGGGGTTTAATGGCACAGGCAGGGAGCCCAGCCAACAGCGAGTTGCAGTAATCCAGACGGGAGATGACAAGTGCCTGGATTAGGACCTGCGCCGCTTCCTGTGTGAGGCAGGGTCGTACTCTGCGGATATTGTAGAGCATGAACCTACAGGAACGGGCCACCGCCTTGATGTTAGTTGAGAACGACAGGGTGTTGTCCAGGATCAAATCAAATCAAATCAAATTTATTTATATAGCCCTTCGTACATCAGCTGATATCTCAAAGTGCTGTACAGAAACCCAGCCTAAAACCCCAAACAGCAAACAATGCAGGTGTAAAAGCACGGTGGCTAGGAAAAACTCCCTAGAAAGGCCAAAACCTAGGAAGAAACCTAGAGAGGAACCGGGCTATGTGGGGTGGCCAGTCCTCTTCTGGCTGTGCCGGGTAGAGATTATAACAGAACATGACCAAGATGTTCAAATGTTCATAAATGACCAGCATGGTCGAATAATAATAAGGCAGAACAGTTGAAACTGGAGCAGCAGCACAGTCAGGTGGACTGGGGACAGCAAGGAGCCTTCATGTCAGGTAGTCCTGGGGCACGGTCCTAGGGCTCAGGTCAGTTGAAACTGGAGCAGGAGCATGGCCAGGTGGACTGGGGACAGCAAGGAGTCCTCATGTCAGGTAGTCCTGGGACATGGTCCTAGGGCTCAGGTCCTCCGAGAGAGAGAAAGAAAGAGAGAAGGAGAGAATTAGAGAACGCACACTTAGATTCACACAGGACACCGAATAGGACAGGAGAAGTACTCCAGATATAACAAACTGACCCTAGCCCCCTGACACATAAACTACTGCAGCATAAATACTGGAGGCTGAGACAGGAGGGGTCAGGAGACACTGTGGCCCCATCCGAGGACACCCCGGACAGGGCCAAACAGGAAGGATATAACCCCACCCACTTTGCCAAAGCACATCCCCCACACCACTAGAGGATATCTTCAACCACCAACTTACCATCCTGAGACAAGGCCGAGTATAGCCCACAAAGATCTCCGCCACGGTACAACCCAAGGGGGGGCAACAGACAGGCCGACCACAACAGTGAATCAACCCACCCAGGTGACGCACCCCCAGGGACGGCACGAGAGAGCCCCCAGCAAGCCAGTGACTCAGCCCCGTAACAGGGTTAGAGGCAGAGAATCCCAGTGGAAAGAGGGGAACCGGCCAGGCAGAGACAGCAAGGGCGGTTCGTTGCTCCAGAGCCTTCCGTTCACCTTCCCACTCCTGGGCCAGACTACACTCAATCATATGACCCACTGAAGAGATGAGTCTTCAGTAAAGACTTAAAGGTTGAGACCGAGTTTGCGTCTCTGACATGGGTAGGCAGACCGTTCCATAAAAATGGAGCTCTATAGGAGAAAGCCCTGCCTCCAGCTGTTTGCTTAGAAATTCTAGGGACAATTAGGAGGCCTGCGTCTTGTGACCGTAGCGTACGTGTAGGTATGTACGGCAGGACCAAATCAGAGAGGTAGGTAGGAGCAAGCCCATGTAATGCTTTGTAGGTTAGCAGTAAAACCTTGAAATCAGCCCTTGCTTTGACAGGAAGCCAGTGTAGAGAGGCTAGCACTGGAGTAATATGATCAAATTTTTTGGTTCTAGTCAGGATTCTAGCAGCCGTATTTAGCACTAACTGAAGTTTATTTAGTGCTTTATCCGGGTGCTGGAAAATAGAGCATTGCAGTAGTCTAACCTAGAAGTGACAAAAGCATGGATTAATTTTTCTGCATCATTTTTGGACAGAAAGTTTCTGATTTTGCAATGTTACGTAGATGGAAAAAAGCTGTCCTCGAAATGGTCTTGATATGTTCTTCAAAAGAGATCAGGGTCCAGAGTAACGCATGAGGGTCCTTCACAGTTTTATTTGAGACGACTGTACAACCATTAAGATTAATTGTCAGATTCAACAGAAGATCTCTTTGTTTCTTGGGACCTAGAACAAGCATCTCTGTTTTGTCCGAGTTTAATAGTAGAAAGTTTGCAGCCATCCACTTCCTTATGTCTGAAACACATGCTTCTAGCGAGGGCAATTTTGGGGCTTCACCATGTTTCATTGAAATGTACAGCTGTGTGTCATCCGCATAGCAGTGAAAGTTTACATTATGTTTCGAATAACATCCCCAAGAGGTAAAATATATAGTGAAAACAATAGTGGTCCTAAAACAGAACCTTGAGGAACACCGAAATGTACAGTTGATTTGTCAGAGGACAAACCATTCACAGAGACAAACTGATATCTTTCCGACAGATAAGATCTAAACCAGGCCAGAACTTGTCCGTGTAGACCAATTTGGGTTTCCAATCTCTCCAAAAAGAATGTGGTGATCGATGGTATCAAAAGCAGCACTAAGGTCTAGGAGCACGAGGACAGATGCAGAGCCTCGGTCCGATGCCATTAAATGTCATTTACCACCTTCACAAGTGCCGTCTCAGTGCTATGATGGGGTCTAAAACCAGACTGAAGCATTTCGTATACATTGTTTGTCTTCAGGAAGGCAGTGAGTTGCTGCGCAACAGCCTTCTCTAAAATCTTTGAGAGGAATGGAAGATTGATATAGGCCGATAGTTTTTATATTTTCTGGGTCAAGGTTTGGCTTTTTCAAGAGAGGCTTTATTACTGCCACTTTTAGTGAGTTTGGTACACATCCAGTGGATAGAGAGCCGTTTATTATGTTCAACATAGGAGGGCCAAGCACAGGAAGCAGCTCTTTCAGTAGTTTAGTTGGAATAGGGTCCAGTATACAGCTTGAAGGTTTAGAGGCCATGATTATTTTCATCATTGTGTCAAGAGATATAGTACTAAAACACTTGAGCGTCTCTCTTGATCCTAGGTCCTGGCAGAGTTGTGCAGACTCAGGACAACTGAGGTTTGGAGGAATACGCAGGTTTAAAGAGGAGTCCGTAATTTGCTTTCTAATAATCATAATCTTTTCCTCAAAGAAGTTCATGAATTTATCACTGCTAAAGTGAAAGTCATCCTCTCTTGGGGAATGCTGCTTTAGTTAGCTTTGCCACAGTATCAAAAAGGAATTTCGGATTGTTCTTATTTTCCTCCAATTAAGTTAGAAAAATAGGACGATCGAGCAGCAGTAAGGGCTCTTCGGTACTGCACGGTACCGTCCTTCCAAGCTAGTCGGAAGACTTCCAGTTTGGTGTGGCGCCATTTCCGTTCCAATTTTCTGGAAGCTTGCTTCAGAGCTCGGGTATTTTCTGTGTACCAGGGAGCTAGTTTCTTATGAGACATTTTTTTAGTTTTTTTAGGGGTGCAACTGCATCTAGGGTATTGCGCAAGGTTAAATTGAGATCCTCAGTTAGGTGGTTAACGGATTTTGTCCTCTGGCGTCCTTGGGTAGGCAGAGAGTCTGGAAGGGCATCAAGGAATCTTTGTGTTGTCTGTGAATTTATAGCACGACTTTGATGTTCCTTGGTTGGGGTCTGAGCAGATTATTTGTTGCAATTGCAAACGTAATAAAATGGTGGTCCGATAGTCCAGGATTATGAGGAAAAACATTAAGATCCACAACATTTATTCCATGGGACAAAACTAGGTCCAGCGTATGACTGTGACAGTGAGTGGGTCCAGAGACATGTTGGACAAAACCCACTGAGTCGATGATGGCTCCAAAAGCCTTTTGGAGTGGGTCTGTGGACTTTTCCATGTGAATATTAAAGTCACCAAAGATTAGAATATTATCTGCAATGACTACAAGGTCTGATAGAATTCAGGGAACTCAGTGAGAAACGCTGTATATGGCCCAGGAGGCCTGTAAACAGTAGCTATAAAAAGTGATTGAGTAGGCTGCATAGATTTCATGACTAGAAGCTCAAAAGACGAAAAACGTCATTTTTTTTTGTAAATTGAAATTTGCTATCGTAAATGTTAGCAACACCTCCGCCTTTGCGGGATGCACGGGGATATGGTCACTAGTGTAGCCAGGAGGTGAGGCCTCATTTAACACAGTAAATTCATCAGGCTTAAGCCATGTTTCAGTCAGGCCAATCACATCAAGATTATGATCAGTGATTAGTTCATTGACTATAATTGCCTTTGAAGTAAGGGATCTAACATTAAGTAGCCCTATTTTGAGATGTGAGGTATCATGATCTCTTTCAGTAATGACAGGAATGGAGGTGGTCTTTATCCTAGTGAGATTGCTAAGGCGAACACCGCCATGTTTAGTTTTGCCCAACCTAGGTCGAGGCACAGACACGGTCTCAATGGTGATAGCTGAGCTGACTACACTGACTATGCTAGTGGCAGACTCCACTATGCTGGCAGGCTGGCTAATAGCCTGCTGCCTGGCCTGCACCCTATTTCATTGTGGAGCTAGAGGAGTTAGAGCCCTGTCTATGTTGGCAGATAAGATGAGAGCACCCCTCCAGCTAGGATGGAGTCCTAGCTGGACTCCATCCTAGCAGGATCACGCCAAGGTTCTTAGCGCTCTGGGAGGAGGACACAATGGAGTTGTCAACCGTGATGGCGAGATCATGGAACGGGCAGTCCTTCCCCGGGAGGAAGAGCAGCTCCGTCTTGCCGAGGTTCAGCTTGAGGTGGTGATCCGTCATCCACACTGATATGTCTGCCAGACATGCAGAGATGCGATTCACCACCTGGTCATCAGAAGGAGGAAAGGAGAATATTAATTGTGTGTCGTCTGCATAGCAATGATAGGAGAGACCATGTGAGGTTATGACAGAACCAAGTGACTTGGTGTATAGCGAGAATAGGAGAGGGCCTAGAACAGAGCCCTGGGGGACACCAGTGGTGAGAGCGCATGTATAGTATGTATTATGTATTTTATAGTGTTATGTATAGTATGTATTATGTATTTTATAGTGTTATGTATA
>NW_026285467.1:0-2637 GCF_023373465.1 Oncorhynchus keta | reverse complement strand
CACATATGTCAGAGTCAAGGCCCGCGGGCCACATCCGGCCCGCGAGAAGGTTTTTTACGGCCCCTGGGATGATCTTGATTTATTATTAGAACCGGCCCGCAGACCGCAGCAAGCCGGCAGCCCGCAGATCTTTACACGCACCAATACTACATTTCCCACAATGCAACGGTGACGCACCGAGCAGTAGGCTGCTTCATTTCAATATTTATTGGCACAGCAGTTGTCAGCATCACAGTAAAATTAACTTTCAGATACCCATCAAAAATGGCAAAACGGAAGGTGGACACTGAGAACCGGGGTTTCAAACAAGGTGGGAGTCGGAGTATTTGTTCACGGAGGTAGCTGGAAAACCTGTGTGTCTTCTGTGTGGAGAAAGTAAGTACTGAAAGAGTATAATTCTGGAGACGACATTATGAAACGAAACACGCGGACAAAAACAAGAATATGGACATGGAACAAAGGCTACAAAAGGCAGAGGAATTAAAACGAGGCCTCAAATCTCGACAGGCTCTGTTCAAAAAGCCAAATCACAAGGCCAGAAGGCGTCAAGGCCAGTTTTATTTTGGCAGAAGAGATCGCTTAAATCAGCCCGCCATTTACGGAGGGGGATTTCATCAAAAACTGCATGATTAAAGTTTGTGACGAAGTTTGCCCAGAAAAGGCAACTTTTTTAAATGTGAGTCTGAGCAGAAACACCATTGCCGAGAGAGTAGACCAGTTGTCCATCAATCTAAAAGAGCAGCTTGTGAAAAGGGAAAAGATTTCATTGCATATTCCTTGGCTGTGGATGAGAGCACCGACATTTCTGGACATTGCCCAGTTGTCAACTTTTCATCCGCTGAGTGGACTCCAGCCTAAGCGTGACAGAGGAGTTTTTGGCTTTACGTCCTATGCATGGCACAACCACGGGGCATGATTTGTATGAAGAGGTGTCAAGATGTGTAAATGAGATGGAGCTGCCTTGGGAAAAACTCGTGGGTTTGACAACCGACGGAGCACCTGCGATGTGTGGACACAGGAGCGGACTAGTGGCGAAGATAATGGGAAAAGATGCAAGAGGAAAACGCGACAGGTGAGCTGACAGCTTATCATTGTATCATACACCAGGAAGCGTTGTGCGGTAAAGCCTTGAAATGGAGCATGTAATGAGCATCATCACGCGCACAGTTAACTTTATCAGAGCCAAAGGTTTGAATCACTGCCAGTTCTCAAGGCATTTCTGGACGGAGTTAGAAACGGAGCATGGTGATTTGCCTTATCCACAGAGGTGCGATGGCTAAGCCAGGGAAAGGTGCTTCCAAAGATGTTTCGAGCTTCAGGAGGAGATTTGTCTGTTCTTGGACAGCAAAGGGAAAGACACAACACAACTCCGAGACGAAATGTTTCTGTGTGAAATGGCTTTTCTGTGTGACATTACGAGTCATCTGAATGCAAATGAACCTTGCAGCTGCAGGGTCGGGATCGGGTCATCTCTGATATGTACAGTACAGTGAAGGCATTTAAAACCAAACTGACTTGTGGGAGACGCAGATGCGGAAAGAAAATTTGAGCCACTTTCCCAGCTGCCAGACCATGAAAGAGAAGCTCTACCAGTGTTCCTGAGCGCACAGTTGGCTGATAAAATAGGTATGCTTGCCGCTGACTTTCGACGCCGATTTGCTGACTTTGAAGCACAAAAAGCAGGTTGGAACTGCTCGGTAACCCATTTGCTGTTGACGGGAAAGCTCACCACCAAACCTCCAAATGGAGTTGATTGACTCCAATGCAATGATGCACTGAGGGCAAAATATGCGTGGGTGCTGCGGAGTTCGCCCGTTTCCTCCCCGACACAATGCCCCGCTGCGCATCCAGGCTGCCTCAAACGTTGTCTATGTTTGGCAGCACATACCTGGTGTGAACAACTGTTTTCTTTGATGAACTTGAACAAAACATCACACAGAAGCCGAATTTACTGCTGAACACCTCCACTCACTTCTGAGGATTTCCCTCAGCTCAGAGCCTTACCTGAACATTGATGAACTTGTGGAAAAGATGGGACACCACCAAGTATCACCTCAACCTCAAACAAGTGAACATTACTGTGCAATCACATATTTAGAGTTTTACTCAGTTCAAGTTTAAAAGTTAAAGTTTAATATTTGTTTTCACTGCATGTTACTTCTCCTTAAACAAAGTGTTGTTTTTGATTAATAGATTTTTGCACTTTATTTTATTGTATTTCAATCCAATTATATTTTAAAAATATTTCAGTTGAGTGGATGATAGAAAATTGCTATTATTGTTTTTTTCTTTGAAGTAAATTTAGCCCACTTTTGCTAAAATAGAAAATATAGGCTACTGATGGTGCCTTGAATACCGGTTTCTTTCATTTAATGTTCATGTTATGGGGATTTTTATATAAAGGAAATTTGTCTTTGTGTCTGTTGAAAATTAAAGATTACTGACAGAGCCATAAGAAAATATTGCTTTATTTATCTGATCATATTGGAATATATTTGTTAGGTTTTCAGTAGGTTCAATTAGGTTCACTAGACTATATGCGTCATTTAAAAATTTTCAATGAACATTCGAACAGTCCGGCCTCGGCTTGTAGCTAAATTTTTTATTTGGCCCTCCGTCCATTTGACTTTGACACCC
>NW_026285466.1:0-4994 GCF_023373465.1 Oncorhynchus keta | reverse complement strand
AAGGATAATCTCATAGCAAAAGGTCTGAAAACTTATGTAAATAAGCAATTATTATTTAAAAAAATGACATTTGCAAGACTTTCTAAAAACCTGTTTTGGCTTTGTCATTATGGGGTATTGTGATGTCATTATGGGATATTGTGATGTCATTATGGGGTATTGTGTGTAGATTGACGAGGAAAAACATGTAATCAATTTTAGAATAAGGCTGTAACGTACCAAAATGGGAGAAATGGGAAAGGGTCTGACAGTGCCCTCGGAAAGTATTCAGACCACTTTACTTTTTCCACATTGATATGTTACAGCCTTATTCTAAAATTAAATTTAAAAAATCCTCAGCAATCTACACACCCACATAATGACAAAGCTAAAACAGGTTTAGAGTTTTTTGCAAATTTATAAAAATGAACTAAAACTAAAAATTGAGTTCAGATGCTTCCTTTTTCCATTGATCATCCTTGAGATGTTTCTACAACTTGATATATAAAAAAATATTAGATATATACTACTGTTCAAAAGTTTGGGGTTACTTTGAAACAAAAGCACATTGACTTTCCATTTAAATAACATCAAATTGATCAGAAATACAGTGAAGACATTGTTATTGTTGTAAATGACTATTGTAGCTGGAAACGGCAGATATTTTATGGAATATCTACATAGGCGAACAGAGGCCCATTATCAGCAACCATCACTCCTGTGATCCAATGGCATGTTGTGTTAGCTAATCTAAGTTTATCATTAGAAAACCCTTTTGCAATTATGTTAGTACAGCTGAAAACTGTGGTGCTCAGTAAAGAAGCAATACAACTGGCCTTTGCAACTCTGCCTGGAAGGCCAGCATCCCGGAGTCTCCTCTTCACTGTTGACGTTGAGACTGGTGTTAAGTGACCCCAAACTTTTGAAATGAACTCAGGTGCATCCTGTTTCCATTGATCATCATTGAGATGTTTCTACAACTTGATCTATAAAATATTATATATATATGAATCAGATATAAACCATCAGGATGTGGTAGTGTACTGGTTATTGTTAACACTTCTCCAATCGTTGTTGAGATCTGATATTCTCGAGACGAAGGTCTATATCATATATCTCAAATACTTTTCAGGCTAAATTCCAGCTGACCATGGAGAGAACAGTAATGACTAACTACACCGAAAACAATACATAAATGCAACATGTAAAGTGTTGGTCCCATGTTTCATGAGCTGAAGTAAAAAAATCTCTGAAATTTTCTAACAAGCACAAAAAGCTTATTTCTCTCAAATTGTGTGCACAAATATGCTTACATCCCTGTTATTGAGCCTTTCCCTTTTACCAAGATAATCCATCCACACAGGTGTGGCATATCAAGAAGCTGATTAAACAGCACAATCACTACACAGTTGCACCTTGTGCTGGGAACAATAAAAGGACACTTTAAAAGGTACAGTTGTTTCCCCAGAGAATTTAATGTTCATTTCTCTACCATAAGCTGCCTCCAACGTCGTATTAGAGTATTTGGCAGTACGTCCAACCAGCCTCACAATCGTAGACCACGTGTAACAACGTCAGCCCAGGACCTGAGGTGGGTCTGGCTGCCAAGTGGGTGGGCCTATGCCTTCCAAGGCCCACCCATGGCTGCACCCCTGCCCAGTCATCTGAAATCTACAGGTTAGGGCCTAATTCATTTCCATTGACTGATGCCCTTATTATATATATATATAAAAAATTGTTTGTACATTTAACCTTTATTTAAGTAGGCAAATCAGTTAAGAACAATTCTTACTAACAATGACGGCCTTCCGGGGAAACAGTGGGTTAACTGCCTTGATCAGGGGCAGAACGACAGATTTTTACCTTGTCAGCTCAGGGATTCGATCCAGCAACCTTTCGGTTACTGGCCCAATGCTCTAACCACTAGGCTACCTGCCACCCCTTAAATGAACTATAACTCAGTAAAATCGTTGAATTTGTTGCATGTTGCGTTTATATTTATGTACACTATTTTAATTCAAGAAGCTGGTGAAGAGCTACAAAAGGAAGTAAATAGCCCCAATGGACTGAAAGATGATGGAATTTCATCAAACTTATGAGCCCCCGAGTGGCACAGCGGTCTAAGGCACTGCATCTCAGTGCTAGAGGCGTCACTACAGACACCCTGGTTAGATTCCAGGCTGTATCACAGCGGTCTAAGGCACTGCATCTCAGTGCTAGAGGCGTCACTACAGACACCCTGGTTAGATTCCAGGCTGTATCACAGCGGTCTAAGGCACTGCATCTCAGTGCTAGAGGCGTCACTACAGACACCCTGGTTAGATTCCAGGCTGTATCACAGCGGTCTAAGGCACTGCATCTCAGTGCTAGAGGTGTCACTACAGACACCCTGGTTAGATTCCAGGCTGTATCACAACAGGCCGTGATTGGGAGTCCCATAGGGCGGTGCACAATTGGCCAAGTGTCATCCGGGTTTGGCCGGTGTAGGCCGTCATTGTAAATAATAATTGGTTCTTAAATGACTTGCCTAGTTAAATTATAATAATAATAATAATAGTTAGGCTCTTTATGAGCATTAGCTGCTACTTCACTCAATCCCGTTTTTAAAAGTCTCCCTGTGTGACATTCCTTGACACCAACCAGAAATGTTTCCTTGGCCAAATATTCCCAGATTTTCATAAAAACAGCCAAACATGTTCTCTCGTTTCTGCGTCACCAAATGTTGTGTGAGACAAAAGAGTAGGCTAGGTGAGCATCAATCACTAGTTCGGTGCAGCAGACTGCAGGGGTGTAGTGCTGCAAGTGATGAGCCGCCACAATGGTGTTTGTTTAGTAAAGTTAGATCAATGTCTTGGACGATCACCTAATGATTAATTAGTAGTCCACATCACCAAATATTATAGCATAACATTACTGTTACAACAAAAACAACACCTCATATCTTAGGAGATTTTAGGATGGTTTGCTGAATCGTCCCAAACTCAACAGCACCATGAGGCAGAATGTGTTTTGATTAAAACAAAATACAGGAAGTCTAAATAATTTAACACCATCTGCTCTAATTTGCTCACCAAACAGTAATTCAAGAAGATTTAAATGCATATTCCCATGAAATTTAATGAGATCAAACGATTGGCATGCAGACGCAGCTTGGTCTTTTCACTAGTAAAACGTGAAGAATTATAATTCAATATTGACGGTGATGATGCCATGGCCTATGTTGAAATGAGGTATGCCTATCTTGGTGATTGAGGGTATTAAACATTTTCAACGTTCTTGAGACAATGTGTGGGGAAAGGCAGGCGTTTTTTTAGTTTTTGCTTCACTTCACTTCACTTCACTTTGCTTCACTGTGAAGTCTTGAGTTGTTCAGGGATGTGTGATGTCAGAATTACAGAATTCAACCTAGCAATAGACTGGTCATAACTTATGGAGGTCTAATTTATGAAGTTAACTTATAGATAGAACCAGCTCTTACCATGACTAACAGTTGTCCTAATCTTCTCCTCTTCATCATCTTTAAGGTTGACATTCAGCTCCAGTGTTTGACTGCAGTCTTCCAGCTTCACTGATGCCATCTCTGGATCCTGCAGAGCAAACTGGGCTCCACTGTCACAATCAGGACCCAGTGACTGTAGGTTTGGACTCAGTGTGGAAGGAGAGAGGCAGGCTGGGTTTGTCCTCACTGTTGATGTTACTGGCCTCAGACTTAATCTGAGTCGGTCTGTAGTAATAAAGACAAACGGACACAAAAGTTATTTTCTTGACAGTTCTGGCACTTTATTCTGTAAAACTATTTTCTCTTTTTTCTTGTTCAATTATCTAATTTCAGTAGATCAGGTAGATAATCCTTGACAAAACATTCATTCACATTAGACACAAAGTACAGATTTTAAATTGCACAACATAAATGCACTTAATCTATAGTAGATTTCCTAAATTCACATAAATGCATAAATGACTCAAAAACCATTTAGTACAAGATCACAGTATGTTTCAGGCAACACTATGTACTATGTTATGAATAACCTTGTCTTCACTGTATTATTTCACTCACAAAAACCAATTGTATTTCCCATTCACACCATATTAAGAATTATCAGGGGTCGTACAGTGGCAAGTCAAATTCAAGGACTTTTCAGGCACTAATATTAATTTACTTGAAGCCCCGTGTGAAAACCCTGAATTATAGATAAATATAGAAACAACTGAATGTGTCTGAATATTAGTACACATGTAAAGAACTGATAATCATTACATTCAGCTTCAAAACTGTAGAGCAACTGAAATGTTCTCTCTCTGATGAGGCACTACCTGCACTGAAGTCCGTTGATGCAGAACTCCTATGGTATCATGGAGGTCCACAAACAAACGTTTAAGGTCCATGTCTGTCTAATTCTGTACTAAGAAAATAAACCAAGAAATCCCTATTAACTTCTACCACACCCTCCCCTTCCCCAAAAAAACTCTCCCACACCTCCCAATAAACATTATCAAGAGAACCCTTTCTGTGTTTGCAAACATTGGGGTTTATATCATGCTGAGACAATCCACCCCCAGGTTATCCAGTAGGTCCTCTTACTACGGGACCAGCCATGGAAGCTCCATCAGTCTGACAGTAGGTCCTCTTACTACCGGACCAGCCATGGAAGCTCCATCAGTCTGACAGTAGGTCCTCTTACTACGGGACCAGCCATGGAAGCTCCATCAGTCTGACAGTAGGTCCTCTTACTACGGGACCAACCATGGAAGCTCCATCAGTCTGACAGTAGGTCCTCTTACTACGGGACCAACCATGGAAGCTCCATCAGTCTGACAGTAGGTCCTCTTACTACGGGACCAGCCATGGAAGCTCCATCAGTCTGACAGTAGGTCCTCTTACTACGGGACCAGCCATGGAAGCTCCATCAGTCTGACAGTAGGTCCTCTTACTACGGGACCAACCATGGAAGCTCCATCAGTCTGACAGTAGGTCCTCTTACTACGGGACCAGCCATGGAAGCTCCATCAGTCTG
>NW_026285465.1:0-21580 GCF_023373465.1 Oncorhynchus keta | reverse complement strand
GAAATGATGGTCATTAGAACTCACTGCCCATGTGCAGAGAAAGAGAGAGGGAAATGATGGTCATTAGAACTCACTGCCCATGTGCAGAGAAAGAGAGAGAGAAATTATGGTCATTAGAACTCACTGCCCATGTGCAGAGAAAGAGAGAGGGAAATGATGGTCATTAGAACTCACTGCCCATGTGCAGAGAGAAGAGAGAGGAAATGATGGTCAGTAGAACTCACTGCCCATGTGCAGAGAAAGAGAGGGAAATGATGGTCATTAGAACTCACTGCCCATGTGCAGAGAAAGAGAGAGAGGAAATGATGGTCATTAGAACTCACTGCCCATGTGCAGAGAAAGAGAGAGGAAATGATGGTCATTAGAACTCACTGCCCATGTGCAGAGAAAGAGAGAGGGAAATGATGGTCATTAGAACTCACTGCCCATGTGCAGAGAAAGAGAGAGGGATATGATGGTCATTCAAACTTACTTCCGATGCGCAGGTTGATCTGGTCCCGTCGTTCTCCATTGGGGTTCTGAAAGCAGCTGTAAAGTCCGTTGTTTGAGAGGTCCACCTCCATCAGTATGAGTCTCGACCCCTCCTCCCGGTGGTGTGCCTTCACGTCCGTCCCGTTTACCTTCCATGTCACGCTGGCATCGCTGTCCAGAGAGCCACACCTCATGGTCACGTCCCCATCCATACGCTCATACTGAATACTGGCCCCTAGAGAGGAGAGAGGAGCAGGAAACTGTTACTACACTATTACTAGACTGTTACTAGACTGTTACTACACTGTTACTACACTGTTACTACACTGCTACTACACTATTACTAGACTGTTACTAGACTGCTACTACACTGCTACTACACTGCTACTACACTGCTACTACACTATTACTAGACTGTTACTAGACTGCTACTCCACTGCTACTACACTGCTACTACACTGCTACTACACAGTTACTACACTATTACTACACTGTTAGTACACTGTTACTACACTGCTACTACACCGTTACTACATTATTACTACACTGTTACTACACTGCTACTAAACTGCTATTACACTGTCACTGCACTGTTACTACACTGTTACTACACTGCTACTACACCGTTACTACACTGTTATTACACTGTTACTACACTGTTATTACACTGTTACTACACTGTTACTACACTGCTACTAAACTGCTATTACACTGTCACTGTACTGTTACTACACTGTTATTACACTGCTACTACACTGCTACTAAACTGCTATTACACTGTCACTGTACTGTTACTACACTGTTATTACACTGCTACTACACTGCTACTAAACTGCTATTACACTGTCACTGTACTGTTACTACACTGTTACTACACTGTTACTACACTGTTACTACACTGTTAGTACACTATTACTACACTGTTAGTACACTGTTACTACACTGTTACTACACTGTTACTACACTGCTACTACACTGCTACTAAACTGCTATTACACTGTCACTGTACTGTTACTACACTGTTACTACACTGTTACTACACTATTACTACACTGTTACTATGTCAGCTTGTCGGGGTGAACTGGGAGCACAGTGCTGTAGCGGGACAGAAGAGATGGCAGCAGAGACAGCTTCCTGAGCCCTATACTACCTATACTTCTCAACAGAGAGTGAGACAGACAGTGAGATACAGCTTCCTGAGCCCTATACTACCTATACTTCTCAACAGAGAGTGAGACAGACAGTGAGATAGAGCTTCATGGGCCCTATATTACCTATACTTCTCAACAGACAGTGAGACAGACAGTGAGATAGAGCTTCCTGAGCCCTATATTACCTATACTTCTCAACAGAGAGTGAGACAGACAGTGAGATACAGCTTCCTGAGCACTATATTACCTACACTTCTCAACAGAGAGTGAGACAGAAGAGATGGCAATAGAGACAGCTTCCTGAGCCCTAAATTACCTATACTTCTCAACAGAGAGTGAGACAGACAGTGAGATAGACATAGTGACAGACAGTGAGACAGACAGTGAGACAAACAGTGAGACAGACAGTGAGAAACATAGTGAGACACATAGTGAGACAAACAGTGAGACAGACGGTGAGACAGACAGTGAGACAGACAGTGAGACAGACAGTGAGAAACATAGTGAGACACATAGTGAGACAGACAGTGAGACAGACAGTGAGAAACATAGTGAGACACATAGTGAGACAGACAGTGAGACAGACAGTGAGACAGACAGTGAGACAGACAGTGAGAGACAGTGAGACAGACAGTGTGACAAACAGTGAGAAAGACAGTGAGACAGACAGTGAGACAGACAGTGAGACAAACAGTGAGACAGACAGTGAGAAACATAGTGAGACACATAGTGAGACAGACAGTGAGACAGACAGTGAGAAACATAGTGAGACACATAGTGAGACAGACAGTAGGACAGACAGTGAGACAGACAGTGAGACAGACAGTGAGACAGACAGTGAGACACATAGTGAGACACATAGTGAGACACACAGTGAGACAGACAGTGAGACAGACAGTGAGACAGACATTGAGACAGACAGTGAGACAGACAGTGAGACAGACAGTGAGACACATAGTGAGACAGACAGTGAGACAGACAGTGTGACAGACCGTGAGACAGACAGTGTGACAGACAGTGAGACAGACAGTGAGACAGACAGTGAGACAGACAGTGAGACACATAGTGAGACAGACAGTGAGACAGACAGTGAGACAGACAGTGATACAGACAGTGATACAGACAGTGAGACAAACAGTGAGACAGACAGTGAGACAGACAGTGAGACAGACAGTGAGACAGACAGTGTGACAGACAGTGAGACAGACAGTGAGACAGACAGTGTGACAGACAGTGAGACAGACAGTGAGACAGACAGTGAGACGGACAGTGTGACAGACAGTGTGACAGACAGTGAGACAAACAGTGAGACAGACAGTGAGACAGACAGTGGGACACATAGTGAGACAGACAGTGAGACAGACAGTGAGACAGACAGTGTGACAGACAGTGAGACAGACAGTGAGACAGACAGTGAGACAAACAGTGAGACAGACAGTGAGACAGACAGTGAGACAGACAGTGAGACAGACAGTGTGACAGACAGTGTGACAGACAGTGTGACAGACAGTGAGACAGACAGTGAGACAGACAGTGTGACAGACAGTGTGACAAACAGTGTGACAAACAGTGAGACAGACTGTGAGACGGACAGTGTGACAGACAGTGAGACAGACAGTGAGACAGACAGTGAGACAGACAGTGAGACAGACAGTGAGACACATAGTGAGACCAGAAAGTGTGACAGACAGTGAGACAGACAGCGTGACAGACAGTGAGACAGACAGTGAGACAGACAGTGAGACAAACAGTGAGACAAACAGTGAGACAGACAGTGTGACAGACAGTGAGACAGACAGTGTGACAGACAGTGAGACAGACAGTTTGACAGACAGTGAGACAGACAGTGAGACAGACAGTGAGACAGACAGTGAGACAGACAGTGTGACAGACAGTGTGACAGACAGTGAGACAGACAGTGAGACAGACAGTGTGACAGACAGTGAGACAGACAGTGAGACAGACAGTGTGACAGACAGTGAGACAGACAGTTTGACAGACAGTGAGACACATAGTGAGACAGACAGTGAGACAGACAGTGAGACAGACAGTGAGACAGACAGTGTGACAGACAGTGTGACGGACAGTGAGACGGACAGTGAGACAGACAGTGAGACAGACAGTGTGACAGACAGTGTGACAGACAGTGAGACAGACAGTGTGACAGACAGTGAGACAGACAGTGTGACAGACAGTGTGACAGACAGTGAGATAGACAGTGAGACAGACAGTGAGACAGACAGTGAGACAGACAGTGTGACAGCCAGTGAGACAGACAGTGAGACAGACAGTGAGACAGACAGTGAGACAGACAGTGTGACAGACAGTGTGACAGACAGTGAGATAGACAGTGAGACAGACAGTGAGACAGACAGTGAGACAGACAGTGTGACAGACAGTGAGACAGACAGTGGGACAGACAGTGAGACAGACAGTGTGACAGACAGTGTGACAGACAGTGAGACAGACAGTGAGACAGACAGTGAGATAGACAGTGAGACAGACAGTGAGACAGACAGTGTGACAGACAGTGTGACAGACAGTGAGACAGACAGTGAGACAGACAGTGAGACAGCCAGTGAGACAGACAGTGAGACAGACAGTGAGACAGACAGTGTGACAGACAGTGTGACGGACAGTGAGACAGACAGTGAGACAGACAGTGTGACAGACAGTGAGACAGACAGTGTGACAGACAGTGAGACAGACAGTGTGACAGACAGTGTGACAGACAGTGAGATAGACAGTGAGACAGACAGTGAGACAGACAGTGAGACAGACAGTGTGACAGCCAGTGAGACAGACAGTGAGACAGACAGTGAGACAGACAGTGAGACAGACAGTGAGACAGACAGTGAGACAGACAGTGTGACAGACAGTGAGACAGACAGTGAGACAGACAGTGAGACAGACAGTGAGACAGACAGTGTGACAGCCAGTGAGACAGACAGTGTGACAGACAGTGAGACAGACAGTGAGACAGACAGTGTGACAGACAGTGAGACAGACAGTGTGACAGACAGTGAGACAGACAGTAGAGACAGCCAGTGAGACAGACAGTGAGACAGCCAGTGAGACAGACAGTGAGACAGACAGTGTGACAGAGAGTGAGACGGACAGTGAGATGGACAGTGTGACAGACAGTGAGACAGACAGTGAGACAGACAGTGAGACAGACAGTGTGACAGACAGTGAGACAGACAGTGAGACAGACAGTGAGACAGACAGTGAGACAGACAGTGAGACAGACAGTGAGACAGACAGTGAGACAGACAGTGAGACAGACAGTGAGACAGACAGTGAGACAGACAGTGAGACAGACAGTGAGACAGACAGTGAGACAGACAGTGAGACAGACAGTGAGACAGACAGTGAGACAGACAGTGAGACAGACAGTGAGACAGACAGTGAGACAGCCAGTGTGACAGCCAGTGAGACAGACAGTGAGACAGACAGTGAGACAGACAGTGAGACAGACAGTGAGACAGACAGTGAGACAGACAGTGTGACAGACAGTGAGACAGACAGTGTGACAGACAGTGAGACAGACAGTAGAGACAGACAGTGTGACAGACAGTGAGACAGACAGTGAGACAGACAGTGAGACAGACAGTGAGACAGCCAGTGTGACAGACAGTGTGACAGACAGTGAGACAGACAGTGAGACAGCCAGTGAGACAGACAGTGTGACAGACAGTGAGACAGACAGTGTGACAGACAGTGAGACAGACAGTGTGACAGACAGTGAGACAGACAGTGAGACAGACAGTGAGACAGACAGTGAGACAGACAGTGTGACAGACAGTGAGACAGCCAGTGAGACAGACAGTGAGACAGACAGTGTGACAGCCAGTGTGACAGCCAGTGTGACAGCCAGTGAGACAGACAGTGTGACAGACAGTGTGACAGCCAGTGTGACAGACAGTGAGACAGCCAGTGAGACAGACAGTGAGACAGACAGTAGAGACAGACAGTGTGACAGCCAGTGTGACAGCCAGTGAGACAGACAGTGTGACAGACAGTGTGACAGCCAGTGTGACAGACAGTGAGACAGTCAGTGAGACAGACAGTGAGACAGACAGTGTGACAGACAGTGAGACAGACAGTGAGACAGACAGTGAGACAGACAGTGAGACAGCCAGTGTGACAGACAGTGTGACAGACAGTGAGACAGACAGTGAGACAGCCAGTGAGACAGACAGTGTGACAGACAGTGAGACAGACAGTGTGACAGACAGTGAGACAGACAGTGTGACAGACAGTGAGACAGACAGTGAGACAGACAGTGAGACAGACAGTGAGACAGACAGTGTGACAGACAGTGAGACAGCCAGTGAGACAGACAGTGAGACAGACAGTGTGACAGCCAGTGTGACAGCCAGTGTGACAGCCAGTGAGACAGACAGTGTGACAGACAGTGTGACAGCCAGTGTGACAGACAGTGAGACAGCCAGTGAGACAGACAGTGAGACAGACAGTGAGACAGACAGTGTGACAGCCAGTGTGACAGCCAGTGAGACAGACAGTGTGACAGACAGTGTGACAGCCAGTGTGACAGACAGTGAGACAGTCAGTGAGACAGACAGTGAGACAGACACTAACCACCAGACCCTTGTATTTCTCTGTTAGTCTAAAGGCTGGGATGCCAGCGAGATGTTCAATGAGGAGATGTTTGGAGTCAACTCCACCTGTCGCTTCCATGTCCACGTGAATATCCTCCCCTCAGCTCCTCAACGGCTCAATTGCTCCTCAATGTATATTTATAAATACCTTTCTCTCCTTCCCATCTATCCCTCTCTCCCCCCTCTGTATTCCTCTGGAGAGGCCTGCCTCCGATGAATGAGACCGAGGACAACCCCCCCAATGCCACCACCTCGTCTCACTGAAGAAACGACTGAAGGCAAGACTGAGGAGTATAAGAGCAGTACCATGGTACAAGACAGAGGAGACATGAATGAGTAGTGTTGAAAGGTACAGTACCATGGTATAAGAGAGAGAGAGAGAGAGAGAGAGAGAGAGAGAGAGAGAGAGAGAGAGAGAGAGAGAGAGAGAGAGAGAGAGAGAGAGGGAGACATGAGGGCAGGTGGGTCACCAGAGGAACCCTAGACATACACGTTTGTATCTGAGCATGGGTTAGTGTAACTGAGTTCAGAACGTGCTGGAAGCTCACTCCACAGCTAGCTTGAAATGTCATGAATGGAGCCATCCGATTGGTTCCTTTTGAGTGGCTCAAACAAAGGAGGATGGTCACGTGTTTTTATTTTATTTAACCTGTATTTATCCAGGAAGTGCTCGTTGAGATTTGAATTCTCTTTTGAAGAGCGCCAAGGTCATTTTACACAATTACAGACAGACAACATGAAAAACTACAATTCACATAGAATTCACAAGAATATAACAAAATCAAAAAACAGCCAATTAAAAACATTGACTGGCCAGGAGTCAGCCTCAAAATCCTTCGTCAGTGGTTTAAAACACCAATCGGGACAAGTTCTTCCAGTTTAAAAGTAATTTGTAAGGCGTTCCAAGACGATGGCGCAGAGGACATAAAAGCTCTTTTACCAAATTCAGTTCGGACATTTGGGACAGTCAGCAGGATAAAGTCCAGCGAACGAAGAGACGACCCATCACATTTCTGAACAATAAAAGTCCCTGAATAAAACGGTAGTAAACCCCAAATACATGTATAAATAAAAGTATACCAGTGCCTGAGCCTACAAGTGACTAGAGAAGGCCAGCCAACCCAGGTATACAAAGTGCAGTGGTGCGTAAGGGTTTTGTAGTTTAAAATACATCTCAATGCTCCACGGTAAATGGGGTAGAATCATTCATATATAAAATAGCACCACAGTCTAGAAAGACATAACATAACAGCCTCCTTCTGGTTTCAAAAGAAAAACAGACCTGAACTTCAAATTCAAAAATGTTTTGTTGTGAAAAATGAGGACTGCTGGTTTGAGACCAGTGTGGGACAGTAGAAGAAGATATAGTGGTTTGAGCCCAGTGGGGGCAGTAGAGGAAGATATACTGGTTTGGGACCAGTGTGGGGCAGTAGAGGAAGATATACTGGTTTCAGACCATTGTGGGACAGGGACATTAGAGGAAGAGATACTGGTTCAGGACCGGTGTGGGACAGTAGAGGAATATATAAAGGATTAAGACCAGTGTGGGGCAGTAGAGGAAGATATACTGGTTTGAGACCAGTGTGGGACAGTAGGAGAAGATATACTGGTTTGAGACCATTGTGGGAAAGTAGAGGAAGATATACTGGTTTGAGACCATTGTGGGACAGGGACAGTGGAGGAAGAGATACTGGTTTTGGGACCAGTGTGGGACAGGGAAAATAGAGGAAGATATACTGGTTTTGAGACCATTGTGGGACAGAGAGTGGAGGAAGAGATACTGGTTTGGGACCAGTGTGGGGCAGTAGAGGAATATATAAATGATTGAGACCAGTGTGGGGCAGTAGAGAAAGATATACTGGTTTGGGACCATTGTGGGACAGGGAGAGTGGAGGAAGAGATACTGGTTTGGGACCAGTGTGGGGCAGTAGAGAACATATAAAAGGATTGAAGCCAGTGTAGGGCAGTATAGGAAGAGATACTGGTTTGAGACCAGTGTGGGACAGTAGAAGAAGATATAGTGGTTTGAGACCAGTGAGGGCAGTAGAGGAAGATATACTGGTTTTTGAGACCAGTGTGGGACAGTAGAGAAAGATATACTGGTTTGAGACCATTGTAGGACAGGGACAGTGGAGGGAAGAGATACTGGTTTGGGACCAGTGTGGGACAGTAGAGAATATATACTGGTTTGAGACCATTGTGGGACAGGGACAGTGGAGGAAGAGATGCTGGTTTGAGACCAGTGTGGGACAGTAGAGGAAGATATACTGGTTTGAGACCATTGGGACAGGGACAGTGGAGGAAGAGATGCTGGTTTTGGACAGTGTGGAACAGTAGAGGAAGATATAAAGTTAAGACCAGTGTGGGGCAGTAGAGAGGAAGATATACTGGTTTGAGACCAGTGTGGGACAGTAGAGGAAGAGATACTGGTTTGAGTTGGTATGGGACAGGGACAGTAGAGGAAGATATACTGGTTTGAGAGACAGTGTTGGACAGGGACAGAGAAAGATATACTGGTTTGAGACCAGTGTGGGACAGATAGAGGAAGAGATACTGGTTTTGAGACCAGTGTGGGACAGTAGAGAAAGAGATACTGGTTTGAGAACAGTGTTGGACAGTGGGGGAAGATATACTGGTTTTGAATTAGCACTGCATACCTGATTCAAATCCTCATCACTGATGATAGTGGATGGTTTGAATTGGCTGTATAGTGCCAGGCAAAAGCAACAATGTGTTCCCGTTGGGTTCCCAGGAGCAGGATTAGAAATACTGTTATGCAGACTGACCTCCCTCTCCTCTCCTCTCCTCTCCCTCTCCTCTCCTCTCCCTCTCCTCTCCTCTCCTCCCTCTCCTCTCCTCTCCTCTCCTCTCCTCTCCTCTCTCTCCTCTCCTCTCCTCTCTCCTCTCCTCTCCCTCCCCTCCCCTCCCTCTCCTCCCCTCTCCTCTCCTCTCCTCCCCTCTCCGCTCCTCATCTCCACCTCACCTCACCTCACCTCTCCTCTCCTCTCCTCTCCTCTCCTCTCCTCTCCTCCTCACCTCACCTCACCTCTCCTCCTCTCCTCTCCTCTCCTCCCTCTCTCCTCTCCTTCTCCCGCTCCCTCTCCCTCACCTCCCACCTCACCTCTCCTCTCCCGCTCCTCTTCTCACTCTCACTCACCTCTCCTCTCCTCTCCTCTCCCCTCTCCTCCCTCTGCGCTCCTCTCCCTTCCGCTCCTCTCCTCTCCGCTCCTCTCCCTCCCCTTCCTCTCCCCTCCCTCTCCTCTCCTCACCTCACCTCCTCTCCTCTCCTTCCTCTCCTCCTCTCCTCTCTGCTCCTCTCCTCCTCTGCCTCTCCTCTCCTCTCCTCTCCTCTCCTCTCTCTCCTCTCCTCTCCTCTCCTCTCCCTCTCCTCTCCTCTCCTCCTCCTCCCCTCCCCTCCCCTCTCTTCCTCTCCACTCCTCTCCTCCCCATCCTCTCCTCTCCTCACCCTCCACCTCACCTCTCCTCTCCTCTCCGCTCCGCTCCTCCCCTCCCCTCTCTCTCCTCTCCTCTCCTCTCCTCTCCTCTCCTCTCCTCCCTCCTCCCCTCCCCTCCTCTCCTCTCCTCTCCACTCCTCTCCTCCCCCAGCCTCTCCTCTCCTCACCTCACTCACCTCACCTCTCCTCTCCTCTCCTCTCCTCTCCTCACCTCTCCTCTCCTCTCCTCTCCTCACCTGGCTACTGTATGTAGACATGATCCAACTCTGAACACATTGACTACACTTCAATCAATGTTTGTTACTTGTACCTGTTTGGTTTATTTGCAGATCACACACGTGTAGGTTAGATAAGAGAGCATTGATTGTTTTATTTTTAAGTTTCAGTGTTGCTACAGGCTGGAAAAAAAAAGTAATTGTTGGTTCATTGGTTCAGTTGGTTCATTGATTCAGTTGGTTCATTGGTTCAGTTGGTTCATTGATTCATTGGTTCATTGATTCAGTTGGTTCATTGGTTCAGTTGGTTCATTGATGCAGTTGGTTCATTGATTCATTGGTTCATTGATTCATTGGTTCATTGATTCATTGGTTCATTGATTCAGTTGGTTCATTGATGCAGTTGGTTCATTGGTTCAGTTGGTTCATTGGTTCAGTTGGTTCATTGATTCCAGTTGGTTCATTGATGCAGTTGGTTCATTGATTCAGTTGGTTCGTGATTCTGTTTGTTCATTGATTGTGCAGGGCTTATAGAGCCTACAATACAATATTGAGTTGTTTATTTATTTTTTTAGCCTAGTTTGAGTAGCCTCCTTTATTCCCTTTCTACATTGTGCAGACTGGCTGTCAACAGCTTAGTGAAACGTTTTGTTCCTGAGCAGATATCACTTGGTTTCCCAAATTTAGCACTGGGTAGCTGCAGGAACAGTGTTGGTGAGCCCTTGGCATCCAGAGTACTGGGTAGCTGCAGGAACAGAGTTGGAGAGCCCATGGCATCCAGAGTACTGGGTAGCTGCAGGAACAGGGTTGGAGAGCCCATGGCATACAGAGTACTGGGTAGCTGGCATACAGAGTACTGGGTAGCTGCAGGAACAGGGTTGGAGAGCCCATGGCATACAGAGTACTGGGTAGCTGGCATACAGAGTACTGGGTAGCTGCAGGAACAGGGTTGGAGAGCCCATGGCATCCAGAGTACTGGGTAGCTGCAGGAACAGGGTTGGAGAGCCCATGGCATACAGAGTACTGCAGCTGCAGGAACAGGGTTGGAGAGCTCATCGCATACAGAGTACTGGGTAGCTACAGGAACAGGGTTGGAGAGCCCATGGCATACAGAGTACTGGGTATCTGGCATACAGAGTACTGGGTAGCTGCAGGAACAGAGTTGGAGAGCCCATGGCATCCAGAGTACTGGGTAGCTGCAGGAACAGGGTTGGAGAGCCCATGGCATACAGAGTACTGGGTAGCTGCAGGAACAGGGTTGGAGAGCCCATGGCATCCAGAGTACTGGGTAGCTGCAGGAACAGGGTTGGAGAGCCCATGGCATAGAGTACTGGGTAGCTGGCATACAGAGTACTGGGAATTTTGGTAATGCCAAGAGTGTGCAAAGCTGTCATCAAGGCAAAGGGTGGCTACCTTGAAGAATCTAAAATATATTTTTGATTTGTTTGCCACTTTTTGGTTACTACATGATTCCATATGTGTTCTTTAAAAGTGTTGATGTCTTCACTGTTATTCTACAATGTAGAAAAATACAGAAAACCCTTGAATGTGTGTTCAAACTATTGATTGGTACTGTACTTACTGCTGGACATCCCACAACTCATCAAGACAAATGTTTTAGTATGTGTGTCAGATCCTTATGCCTTTAAACACGCTCCCTTTAATCTGAATTAAAACATCTGCCAAAGAAATAAGAAGCACAAACGAATCATAAAATGTGGTTTAACATCAGATGTCTGTACTGTGCTGCACTATATCTGCAATATTGCCAGTTTAACAGTCATGTACTGAGCTGTGCATATATATAGAAAGACAGAGTCACCATATTTCACATCTCCTCTCTTCTAAAATCATTACTTTGCCCTCCGTCTAATTCAATGGTGGCTGGTGAGGAGGAGGACGGCTCATAATAATGTCTGGAATGGAGTCCATGTGTTTGATGCATGTGATACCATTCCACATATTTTGCTCCAGCCATTGCCACTAGCCTGTCCCCCCAATTAGGTGCCACCAACCTCCTGTGTTCTAATCCCTTCATTGTATCCCTTGTTTCCAGTGAGGGCTCTGATTAATATCTCCCTCTCCCTCTCCTCTCCTCTCCTCTCCCTCTCCTCTCCTCTCTAAACAGCTGCAAAATGTCTTCCTCCTCCTTCTTTCCCTCTCTCGTTCTCTTTCCTGTCTCTTCCTTCTCACCATCTCTCCCTCCTCTTTCATTCTCTCCTTCCTCTCTCTTCATTCTCCTCTTCCTCTCTCCTTCTCTTTCCTTTTTTCCCCTTCTTCTCTCTTCCTCTCATTCCTCTCTCTCCTCCCCTTCCTCTCTGATTCTCTTCCTCCTCTTTCCTTCTTTCCTTCCTCTCTCCTCCTTACTCTCCTTTTTCCTCTCTCCTTCCCCTTCTCTCTCCGTCCTTCTTCCCTCCTCTCCTTCCTTCCTCTCTTTCCTTCTCTCTGTCCCTCTCTCCTTCCTCTTCTCCCTCCTCTCTCCCTCCTCCCTCTCTCCTTCCTCTCCTCTCCTCCTCCTCTGTCCCTCTCTCTTCCTCTTCTCCCTCCTCTCTCCCTCCTCCCTCTCTTCTCCTCTCCTCCCTCTCTGCTCCCCCTGTCCTTCCTTATATCTGGGCTGAGCCACAAGAGGATGCTGCAGATGAAATTCAACCAAACACACAAACCCTTTCAATGGGGGCAGAATAAACCTGTCATAAAGTCCCCCCCAGTGAAGGCAGTACAGAAACACAGGGGGTCCATGGCTCCATTCAAATAGGGAAGGGAAGGAAACCAGTCTGACATGAAGATGAAAAGGAGGGTAAAGCTTTAATGATGCTTTACATTTAGGAGTGAGTTGGTTGGGTTCATATAGCCATCAGAAATCTATCTTTCTGTTTTTGTTCTGTGGGAGTGGGTGAACTCACATAGAAGAGATACACTTTACAGGCTGAGCAGGGATGTTGGGATGGGAATATGCAGCTCAGCTCAAGCTCTGGGTCTGTCTGGGAAACACACATGGGAGATATCTGGGTTCTGGGGCGTTGTGGTTCGGTTTAAGAGGGGTTCTAGGGGTTGTGGGGTTAGGTTTAGGAGGGGTTCTGGGGGCGTCGGGGGTTAGGTTTACCTGTCCATAGTAGAACAACATCAGCATCATTACACTAACAAACCCTTAACTCTAACTGTGACCTACAGCAACATAATTCACAACACTAACTAAACCCTAACTAGTCTCACAACAAACCTAATTCACAACACTAACCAAACCCTTAACTCTAACTAGTCTCCACAACAACACAATTTCACAACACTAACCAAACCCTTAACTCTAACTAGACTCCACAACAACATAATTCACAACACTAACCAAACCCTAACTAGTCTCACAACTTAACCTAATTCACAACACTAACCAAACCCTTAACTCTAACTAGTCTCCACAACAACACAATTCACAACACTAACCAAACCCTTAACTCTAACTAGACTCCACAGCAACATAATTCACAACACTAACCAAACTCCTTAACTCTAACTAGACACCACAACAACATAATTCACAGCACTAACCAAAACCTTAACTCTAACTAGACTCCACAACAACATAATTCACACAACACTAACCAAACCCTTAACTCTAACTAGACTCCCACAGCAACATAATTCACAACACTAACCAAACCCTTAACCCCTAACTAAAACTCACAACAAACATCATTACAACACTAACCAAACCTAACTAGACTCCACAACAACATAATTCACAACACTAACTAAACCCTAACTAGACACCACAACAACATAATTCACAACACTAACCAAACCCTAACTAGACACCACAATAACATAATTACAACACTAACCAAACCCTTAACTCTAACTAGACTCCACAGCAACATAATTCACAACACTAACCAAACCCTAACTAGACCTACAACAACATAACCTTCACAACACTAACTAAACCTAATGGCTGGACTCTTTCACAAGCAACATAATTCTACAACACTAACCAAACCCTTAACTCTAACTAGACTCCACAGCAACATAATTCACAACACTAACCAAACCTAACTAGACACCACAACAAATATAATTCACAACACTAACCAAACCCTTAACTCTAACTAGACAATTACAACAACATAATTCACAACACTAATCAAACCCTTAACTCTAATTAGACACCACAACAACATAATTCACAACACTAACCAAACCCTTAACTCTAACTAGACTCCACAACAACATAATTTGCAACACTAACCAAACCCTTAACCTAACTAAACTCCACAACAACATAATTCACAACACTAACCAAACCCTTAACCCTAACTAAAAACTCCCAACAACATAATTTACAACACTAACCAAACCCTTAACCCTAACTAAACTCCACAACAACATAATTCACACACTAACTCAAACTCCTTAACTCTAACTAGACTCCACAACAACAACATACTCCACAAATACCAACTAAACCCTAATTCAACCTCCACAACAACATAATTCATAACACTAACCAAACTCCTTAACCCTAACTAGACACCACAACAACATAATTCACAACACCTAACCAAACTCCTTAACTAGTCTCCACAACAACATAATTCACAACACTAACCAAACCCTAACTCCTAACTAGACACCACAACAACATAATTTACAACACTAACCAAACCCTTAACCCCAACTAACTCACAACAAATATTAATTTACAACACTAACCAAACCCTTAACCCTAACTAAACTCCACAACAACATAATTCACAACACTAACTAAAATCCCTAACTAGACTTCCACAGCAACATAACTCCACAACACTAACTAAACCTTAACTCTAACTAGACACCACAACAACATAATTACAACACTAACCAAACCTTAACTTCTAACTAGACACCACAACAACATAATTCACAACACTAACCAAACCCTTAACTCTAACTAGACTCCACAACAACATAATTCACAACACTAACCAAACCCTTAACTCTAATTAGACACCACAACAACATAATTCACAACACTAACTAAACCCTAACTAAACTCCACAACAACATAATTTCTTACAAACACTAACCAAAACTCCTTAATTAAACTCCATAAATAACTTCTACAATACTCTAAACTCCTTAATCTAATTAGACTCTAAATAAATATATTCACAACACTAACTAAACCTTTAATCTAGTTCTTACAAATAAATATAATCATAAATACTAACTAAACCCTAAACTAGACACTACAACAAATATAATTACAACACTAACCAAACTCCTAACTCTAACTAGACTCTACAAACAACATATGTTCACAACACTAACCAAACCCTAACTCTAATTAGACACCACAACAACATAATTCACAAATACTAACCAAACCCTAACTAAACTCCACAACAACATAATTACAACACTAACTAAACCCTTAACCCTAACTAAACTCCACAACAACATAATTCACAACACTAACCAAACCCTTAACTCTAACTAGACCTTACAACAACATAATTCACAACACTAACTAAACCCTTAACTAGTCTCCACAACACATAATTCACAACACTAACCAAACCCTTAACTAGTCTCCACAACAACATAATTCACAACACTAACCAAACCCTTAACCCTAACTAGACACCACAACAACATAATTCACAACACTAACCAAACCCTTAACTAGTCTCCACAACAACATAATTCACAACACTAACCAAACCCTTAACTAGTCTCCACAACAACATAATTCACAACACTAACCAAACCCTTAACCCTAACTAAACTCCACAACAACATAATTCACAACACTAACCAAACCCTTAACTCTAACTAGACTCCACACAACAACATAATTCACAACACTAACCAAACCCTAACTAAACTCCACAACAACATAATTCACAACACTAACCAAACCCCTTAACCCTAACTAGACACCACAACAACATAATTCACAACACTAACCAAACCCTTAACCCTAACTAGACACCACAACATAATTCACAACACTAACCAAACCCTTAACCCTAACTAAACTCCACCACAACATAATTCACAACACTAACCAAACCCTTAACTCTAACTAGACTCCACAGCAACATAATTCACAACACTAACCAAACCCTTAACTCCTAACTAGACTCCACAACAACATAATTCACAACACTAACCAAACCCTTTAATCTCTAACTAGACACTACAACAACATAATTCACAACACTAACCAAACCCTTAACTCAACTAGACTCCACAACAACATAATTCACAACACTAACCAAACTCCCTTAACTAAAGACACCACAACAACATAATTCACAACACTAACCAAACCCTAACAAAACTCCACAACAACATAATTCACAACACTAACCAAACCCTTAAGTCCCTAACTAGACACCACAACAACATAATTCACAACACTAACCAAACCCCTAACTAGACACCACAACAACATAATTCACAACACTAACCAAACCCTTAACCCTAACTAAACTCCACCACAACATAATTCACAACACTAACCAAACCCTAACTAACTAGACTCCACAGCAACATAATTCACAACACTCACCAAACCCTAACCCTAACTGACTGACAACAACATATTGACAACACTAACCAAACCCTTAACTTGACTGACACCACAACAACATAATTCACAACACTAACCAAACCCTTAACTCTAACTAGACTTCCACAACAACATAATTCACAACACTAACCAAACCCTTAACTCTAATTAGACACCACAACAACATAATTCACAACACTAACTAAACCCTATTGACACCACAACAACATAATGATGACACTAACCAAACCCTAACTAGACTCCACAACAACACAATACACAACACTAACCAAACCCTTAACCCTAACTAGACACCACAACAACACAATACACAACACTAACCAAACTGTAACTCTAACTAGTCTCCCTACCACTGAGGACTGTACAGTTCCCGCCAGCCCAGTCAAAACTGTTCGACCCCCAATGGTGGAACAAACTCCTCACGACGCCAGGACAGCGGGAGTCAATCACCACCTTCCGAGACACCTGAAACCCCACCTCTTCAAGGAATACCTAGGATAGATAAGTAATCCTTCATCATAAAAAAGATTTAGATGACTATTGTAAAGTGGCTGTTCCACTGATGTCATAAGGTGAATGCACTATATTGTAAGTCGGAGCGCCTGCAAATGACTGAAATGTAAAAAAATGTAACAACACACCACAACACTAACCAAACCCTTAACTCTAACTAGCTGATGACAACACACCACAATAACCAAACCCTTATCTCTAACTAGACTCCACAGCAACATCATGATGACTATATTGATGACTATCATGAGGACTATTCATGATGACTGTATTGATGACTGTATTGATGACTGTATTGATGACTATATTGATGACTGTATTGACTGACTATATTGATGACTATTCATGATGACTGTATTGATGACTATGACTATATTGATGACTGTATTGATGACTATATTGATGACTGTATTGATGACTGTATTGGATGACTATATTGATGACTATATTGATGACTATATTGATGACTGTATTGATGACTGATTGATGACTATATTGATGACTATATTGATGACTATATTGATGACTATATTGATGACTATATTGATGACTATATTGATGACTGTATTGATGACTGTATTGATGACTATATTGATGACTATTCATGAAGACTATATTGATGACTATATTGATGACTATATTGATGACTGTATTGATGACTGTATTGGATGACTGTATTGATGACTATATTGATGATATTCATGATGACTGTATTGATGACTGTATTGATGACTATATTGATGACTGTATTGATGACTGTATTGATGACTGTATTGATGACTGTATTGATGATTCCGGAGACACCTGAAACCCCACTCCTTTAAGAATACCTAGGATAGGATAAAGTAATCCTTCTCACCCCCCCTTAAAAGATTTAGATGCACTATTGTAAAGCGGCTGTTCCACTGGATGTCATAAGGTGAATGCACCACTTGTAAGTCGCCTGGATAAGAGCGTCTTAAGGAAAATGACTTAAATGTAAATGTAATGTAATGACTGTATTGATGACTGGGTATTGATGACTGTATTGATGTGACTGTATTGATGACTATATTGATGACTATATTGATGACTATTCATGATGACTATATTGATGACTATATTGATGACTATATTGATGACTATATTGATGACTGTATTGATGACTATATTGATGACTATATTGATGACTATATTGATGACTGTATTGATGACTATATTGATGACTATATTGATGACTATTCATGATGACTATATTGATGACTATTCATGATGACTATATTGATGACTATTCATGATGACTATATTGATGACTATTCATGATGACTATATTGATGACTATTCATGATGACTATATTGATGACTATATTGATGACTATATTGATGACTGTATTGATGACTATATTGATGACTATATTGATGACTGTATTGATGACTGTATTGATGACTATATTGATGACTGTATTGATGACTATATTGATGACTATATTGATGACTATATTGATGACTGTATTGATGACTATATTGATGACTATATTGATGACTGTATTGATGACTGTATTGATGACTATATTGATGACTATATTGATGACTGTATTGATGACTGTATTGATGACTGTATTGATGACTGTATTGATGACTATTCATGATGACTATATTGATGACTATATTGATGACTATTCATGATGACTGTATTGATGACTGTATTGATGACTATATTGATGACTATATTGATGACTATATTGATGACTATATTGATGACTATATTGATGACTGTATTGATGACTGTATTGATGACTGTATTGATGACTATATTGATGACTATATTGATGACTATTCATGAAGACTATATTGATGACTATATTGATGACTATATTGATGACTGTATTGATGACTATATTGATGACTATATTGATGACTATATTGATGACTATATTGATGACTATATTGATGACTGTATTGATGACTGTATTGATGACTGTATTGATGACTATATCTATATTGATGACTGTATTGATGACTATATTGATGACTATATTGATGACTATATTGATGACTATATTGATGACTATTCATGATGACTATATTGATGACTATTCATGATGACTATATTGATGACTATATTGATGACTGTATTGATGACTATATTGATGACTATATTGATGACTATATTGATGACTATATTGATGACTATTCATGATGACTATATTGATGACTATATTGATGACTATTCATGATGACTATATTGATGACTATATTGATGACTATATTGATGACTATTCATGATGACTATATTGATGACTGTATTGATGACTATATTGATGACTATATTGATGACTATATTGATGACTATATTGATGACTATATTGATGACTATTCATGATGACTATATTGATGACTATATTGATGACTATATTGATGACTGTATTGATGACTGTATTGATGACTGTATTGATGACTGTATTGATGACTATATTGATGACTATATTGATGACTGTATTGATGACTACATTGATGACTATATTGATGACTATATTGATGACTGTATTGATGACTATTCATGATGACTATATTGATGACTATATTGATGACTATTCATGATGACTGTATTGATGACTGTATTGATGACTGTATTGATGACTGTATTGATGACTATATTGATGACTATATTGATGACTATTCATGATGACTATATTGATGACTATATTGATGACTATATTGATGACTATATTGATGACTGTATTGATGACTGTATTGATGACTATATTGATGACTATATTGATGACTATATTGATGACTATTCATGATGACTATATTGATGACTATATTGATGACTATATTGATGACTGTATTGATGACTGTATTGATGACTGTATTGATGACTGTATTGATGACTATATTGATGACTGTATTGATGACTGTATTGATGACTGTATTGATGACTATATTGATGACTGTATTGATGACTGTATTGATGACTGTATTGATGACTGTATTGATGACTATATTGATGACTATATTGATGACTATATTGATGACTATATTGATGACTGTATTGATGACTATATTGATGACTATATTGATGACTGTATTGATGACTATTCATGATGACTATATTACGACTATTCATGATGACTGTATTGATGACTGTATTGATGACTGTATTGATGACTGTATTGATGACTATATTGATGACTATATTGATGACTATATTGATGACTATTCAGTGACAGACTATTGATGACTATAGATTGATGACTATATTGATGACTATATTGATGACTGTATTGATGACTATATTGATGACTATATTGATGACTATTCATGATGACTATATTGATGACTATATTGATGACTATATTGATGACTATATTGATGACTGTATTGATGACTCAGCTTGATGACTGTATTGATGACTGTATTGATGACTATATTGATGACTATATTGATGACTATTCATGATGACTATATTGATGACTATATTGATGACTATATTGATGACTATATTGATGACTGTATTGATGACTATATTGATGACTATATTGATGACTATATTGATGACTGTATTGATGACTATATTGATGACTGTATTGATGACTATATTGATGACTATATTGATGACTATTCATGATGACTATATTGATGACTATATTGATGACTATATTGATGACTATATTGATGACTATATTGATGACTATATTGATGACTGTATTGATGACTGTATTGATGACTGTATTGATGACTATATTGATGACTATATTGATGACTATATTGATGACTATATTGATGACTATATTGATGACTATATTGATGACTATATTGTATTCATGATGACTATATTGATGACTATATTGATGACTATATTGATGACTGTATTGATGACTATTCATGATGACTATATTGATGACTATATTGATGACTATTCATGATGACTATATTGATGACTATATTGATGACTATATTGATGACTATATTGATGACTATATTGATGACTGTATTGATGACTATATTGATGACTATATTGATGACTGTATTGATGACTATATTGATGACTATATTGTTGACTGTATTGATGACTGTATTGATGACTATATTGATGACTATATTGATGACTATATTGATGACTGTATTGATGACTATATTGATGACTATATTGATGACTGTATTGATGACTGTATTGATGACTGTATTGATGACTGTATTGATGACTGTATTGATGACTATATTGATGACTGTATTGATGACTGCATTGATGACTATATTGATGACTATATTGATGACTATATTGATGACTATATTGATGACTATTCATGATGACTGTATTGATGACTGTATTGATGACTGTATTGATGACTATATTGATGACTATATTGATGACTATATTGATGACTATATTGATGACTATATTGATGACTGTATTGATGACTGTATTGATGACTGTATTGATGACTATATTGATGACTATATTGATGACTATTCATGAAGACTATATTGATGACTATATTGATGACTATATTGATGACTGTATTGATGACTATATTGATGACTATATTGATGACTATATTGATGACTATATTGATGACTGTATTGATGACTGTAT